>NW_025942000.1:305478-583295 GCF_000764305.2 Hyalella azteca | reverse complement strand
ACTTTGCCCTCGTCTCACCACACAACTTTGCCCTCGTCTCACCACACAACTTTGCCCTCGTCTCACCACACAACTTTGCCCTCGTCTCACCACGCAACTTTGCCCTCGTCTCACCACACAACTTTGCCCTCGTCTCACCACACAACTTTGCCCTCGTCTCACCACACAACTTTGCCCTCGTCTCACCACACAACCTTACCCTTGCTATAATCTAAATGAAAGGTACTCCCTCGGTCAAAGGGAATTGCTTTGCTAGTCTCGACGAGTTGGAGTCGGAAGCTTCCATGAAAAAATGTGCGGGAGTTGATGGAGTTGAAATGCCCATAAAAAGAAGCAAGTCAATGTTACGACCTCGGCATTGAATATGACTATCAATTAGACTAGAATTAATAAGTCAATTTTCGAGAACATTTAACGAAAGAACCCACTACAGCGAGCGTGGATTCTTGTGTAATTTCGCGTGCAATATTATTGCAATGTATGTTAATTTGCATGACTAATTTCCTGAAAAGTGCTAAATGAATTAAGGAACTCAATTAGTGATCGAATTAGTTTTCATCTTTCCTTATGATTTATCTAAAGTCAGATTTCCAGCATTTCGGAGAAATTGAACTGTGCGGGCGCACGTGACATTTAACCAGATTTTGAATTAAATTAAATACAATTTTTTAAGTAGCCGAAATAAGAAATTCCACTTCAGGAACCAAGGCAGAATTTAATTGGAATTCGTTGGCCGCTTTGAACACCGTCACTTTACTCATTGAATTTAATGGAGAATATTCCCGCAAGACATTTAAAAACTGCCGTCACAGGAAACGTTGTAAATTAAACTCCAGCAAGATATCTGCCAGCTGTCTGAGGGCGGATGTTCCTTTTACAGAAGAAACCGATGCACTGTATTGAGTAGAAATGTTGCTCTGCCAGCTAAGAATAATTTTGATTTTCTGAAAGCTAAGATCATTCGTAGTATGCAATTTTGCGAAGGCAATCCGATTTTGGTAAAGGCAATGACACAGCTGGACAACGCAATCCGACAGCTGGACAAGCCAATCCAGCCGCCCCTGCAACACTACCAGCGGCGAGAAGCAAGCAACAGCATCGTGCATCAGGTGGCCCAAATGAGGGCGGATGAACGATAATCAGAGGCGGCGATCCATCGTGGCCTGGGACTGCTATGTCCCAAACATATACTAAGGATACNCAGCTGGACACAACAACATGACAGCTGGACACAACAACATGACAGCTGGACACAACAATATGACAGCTGTACACAACAATATGACAGCTGGACACAACAATATGACAGCTGGACCCAACAACATGACAGCCGGACACAACAATATGACAGCTAGACACAACAATATGACAGCTGGACACAACGATATCACAGCTGGACACAACAATATGACAGCTGGACCCAACAACATGACAGCTGGACACAACAATATGACAGCTGGACACAACAATATGCCAGTTGGACACAACAATATGACAGCTGGACACAACAATATGCTTGCTGAGTACGGCAATATGAGAGCTGGACACGAAGATACGACAGCTTCTCAATGCATTGCGCCTGCTGGACAAAGACATTAGAAGAGCTGGTGGCGCTGAAAGGGATGGAGGCCTGGCGACCTTCACTAAACATTTTAACGTTTGCCGAGGCCTGAGGTCGCATGATAGGAGGCTTCCTACTTAATTTTTATATTTTTCATTAATTTTTTGACGCGTCGAATTCATGGAGTCACATTCTGGATACTACCAGCTCCGTCTATATGATACGTCGAGGAGGAAATTAAGTTTTGTTCAACTCCAGCAGCTCTCCTATCGCCAATAGAACAAGAAATAGAACAGAAGTGTCAGCACTGAAGAAATAGGCCCATGGCCTGTTACCGATTTTTGAATTTTTCGTGACTTGATTCACAAGGGATTCGGCCTTCGGAACCCGATCTTTCCATAACTGACGATGGATTGAGATAGCTGCTGGACTTATTACCTGGAAATGAACCACGCAAAAATATCTGGGTTATCGTACATATCATACATAGAAGGTAGAGTACCTATTTGCGTTCAATGGTTTAATAAAACATAAAAAATTCTACGTCAAACGTCTCCGCCGAAGCATTTCAGGTATACAGCGACGTCGCACGCACATTTCATTTCAGTAAGCGGCAGTTTATTTGAGTGCTTTTGATCCCTAATTAATTAAGATTAGTGTCTGCCTTTACGGCGTGAATCGTGATGAGCTTCAGAAGATAAACTTACGTTGCCTTATAGTTCCTTCAATTAGCGAGAAATTAAAACTTAATCCCCTTGGCTAATTAAATTCAAAGCTTCCAGGCCACCTAGCAACAGCAGCAGGTGACTTGAGAGTGAGAGAGTCAACGCTTATCTCGGCAATTATTTTCGCTAATCGGTATAGTTGTGTTTAGCAGCTTATCAACTCGTTCAACTTATGCTTTACAGTTGAGATATATTTTTGAACGAGAATATTATCTGAAAACGACGAAAGAGAAACAGTGCTTTCACTATTGAGTGCACCTGTATTATTTACCTGAGTTTTTGAACTGATGATGCAGCTGATCTGCGAATCGTTTTCAATCAAGATTAAGTTAGTCGGCGTTTTTTTTGCTCTTAAATTCTTGAAGAACTTGCAACTTAGGCAGATTAATGATTTGAAAATAAAATATAACTGATTAATAAAATAATGCAAATTATCATCATTATTTTAAAGAATGAAGTGCACCTTAAATGCGAATTTGATCCGTTTAAACGAATGCTAAGAACGAATGAACGTGAAAGCCTTAATCAAAAGTTTCGTCCTGGCCGGCATGATGAATTGGAAAATCGCTCGTACTGTATTATGTTGGACAAATTCTGACACACCGCCACACTGTGATACCAGGATGCCGTGCGTCATTCATTCATTTTTGAATGCTTAAGACCGGGTTCACAACATTTTGGCGGGAACCTGCCAGTCACGGTTTAGTCCAATATTCTTGTATTCCTATAGAAGAATTCACACTAGCCGTGCAAGGCACCTGCCATGCCCATGGTGTGAATACTTGCATATAAATGCATTAAAGAATGTTGTACGGTGACTATATGCCTGGCAAGTGCCTGGTAGTATGGTGTGAGCCCGGCCTTGTCTTCCTAATACGGACGAAATATACGTCAATCATGCTACACAATTAGGGCTGGAATTCTAGAAGGGTAATAAATTAACCAATACACATAGGATATTAGACATAATAAATCACAGTCTGGAGAGGATGACATCACAATCCCACAACCAATCACAGTTTAGAGTGGACGACATCACAATCCCTCCAACCAATCACAGTCTGGAGAGGACGACATCACAATCCCACAACCAATCACAGTATGGAGAGGACGACATCACAATCCCACAACCAGTCACAGTCTGGAGTGGATGACATCACAATCCCACAACCAGTCACAGTCCGGAGTGGATGACTTCACAATCAATCACAGTCTGGAGGTGGACATGCATCCGCCCAAAAATGACACAAACTTCATTCACCATCTTGGAATTCCAGCCTTCTGCACACTAAGCATATTACATTACCGTCAATGAGACACGAGTCGCCATAGCAGCTACTGCACTAAACTCACCGCTTGTCAATAAAAACCGAAAATATTGCTAAGAACAAATATTTACAGTGTTCTATTACTAAATTATAACTACAGAGCAGTAGTAATCTCGCTATCGTTCAGCTTAATTTATGGTACAGTCGTTTCTGTTTACGCTGGCGACATCAGAGCTGTGGCGATTTGCGTAGCAATGACGTCAGATTTAAGAATTACTAGACTTAAAATGAGGCTCAATTATGCAAGTATTAAAAATTCGTACTCACAGCTGCAGACAGCAGAATCTCGTAGTTGAATTTAGGTGAACCAAGATGAACCTGGGTGAACTGCGGTGAACTTTTTTCATAAAAACATTAAATGGTTGATGCACTTTCCTTAGTAACGTCTCCATCCTGGAGCTGTCGTAAAACATAACATAGTGATCTCTGCGCTGCAGTGTAGGCCTGGTGTGGCCTGTCGCCGATTCTCTCCTTTTCGTGCCTTGTTCACAGAAAATCTAAAATCGTGCGTGTCATTTGACCGGATATTTTCATGACTGACGATAGTTTGAAGTAGCTACTATGACTTCCACCGGGTTCGATATGGTGCTAGGCATTTCAAATCTGAATGTATATTTTTCCGTAGCTTTATCTAGTCTGTTCTTGAACGCGTTCATACTTGGAGCGCCACGAACGAAGTCATCGGGGAGTCTGTTCCACATGTCGGTGATTCGAAGCGAGAAGAAATTTTGTCGCGTGGAGAAGTTGCAGCGCAGTTTTTCTTCATGTATATGTATAAACAATTCTAAAGTTGAGTCAAATATATTAACTGCAATTGTCAAAATTTGGACCCGGTTTTTGATTGGCGCTACTCGCTGCCACCGCGCGCAGTGATCCAGGAATACAGTTTGCCACACGTTAGTTCAACTTGCAGATCAGACTTCCTTCCAGCCCTAACTCTTATAAAATTGTCATAGTTATGTGGAATTCTTATAAGGATATTCTTTAACGACACGTTAGGCAATAATAATACATTTAAACTAAATAAAGGAGATAATACAATTAAACTATTCAATGACCGTGGATTGGCCGGCACTGATTCGGAAACACACAAAGTTAGCATCTGCAGCGGAAAACATTTTCCGGACAGTTTATCCGTGAAGCGGAAAACTTGAGGATTTAAGAACAACTCTAATATTGTTGGGAAAATTTCCCAACCTGACTTCTTCTCAACAAAAGATGAAGATCTAGCACTTTCTTGTTTATATAAACTGAGCCGTAGCTCGCATAAGAGAATTAACGAGATCTCATATAGCGCGGTCATTATGGTTCCCAAAGCTGCCTTAACTGTGTCGCTATAGTTTCCGGATTTATTTGCTGTTAAACTTATTTTTATTTATTGTGCACAACCCTTGCTTAATTGATTTTCGATTTGGGGTGCATGCTTTTTCACTTCTATGTTTGATCACTTTCGCCAGCCAGCTAAACCCTATTGACCGACCTCTTAAATAACCTAATAAGGCACTTGCGCTCTATTGTATGCAAGTCTTAAATTTAGAAAGTATCCTTGATAAATTGGATGCGCGCTTTAAATGTATAACCTTAAAAACGTAACTCTTAACTGAACTTAAATGGCCAAAGAGTTCAATGCTCCTTCCTATGGTGACGTTTATTAATTTGGAACTATTGTATATTAAACTCGCTCATGCACAATTGCCGTAACGCAACTAAATTCCACTCTGAAAGCACAGCTCTACCTGTGCACTTATTTTTCATTAAATAAGATGAGCATTTCTCCAGTTATCTATAAATTGTGCGATACTGAGATTACTTAAAGCGAAGTTGTGGTTCCGGTGTGGCGTTAACTTTGTTCATTTCTATACCCAGTATCCCAACTTGTGAAACTTCATACGTCAATACGTCATACGTCAACACTGGAAGTAAGGACGCTAATTTGGGACTGGCTTCTTTGAGAAAAATAAAATATAGCTGTTTAATTTTTAAATTTGTCTTAATCCTTGATAGCGGTCTAACTTATAAATTTCTAGAAGAGGATTTCCTCCAGCGTTGGGAACCTTCCCAGCAATATAACCGACTGTCTCCTCTGGATATTGTAATAATCTCACATGTATAACATGTGTAAATATTGAGCAGCTTTACGCGGAGTTTGTCCACAAACACTGCTAGAAACTCGAAGATATAAACGCGAATTTTTTGTTAACAAGTTGTCGAAATGTCTTGGGAGTGAATATTAAATACGAGATAGTTATGGAGCATCTGTAAAGCCCTAGAATAAAGCCTTTTCTTCTGGAAATGAAGCAATCAAGTCTTCTAAGATTGCAAAGTATACACGAAGTTGGCAAAGCTACAGCGTCCTCTAGAAATGTTGTTGTCTAGAATTACTAGAAATGACGCGTTCTAGAGGAAATAAATGCCCTCAAAGCTCAATTTCAGATTTGAGCCGAGAATCAAGATCGGGAGAAAATTTTACTTGGAATTTAAGACGTCTCGTTTAGAGAATTTTCTGGACATTGATTAATTGAGTTGCAGGAAGCAGTGCGATGGCAGCAATTTTGGGTCCCGGGTAAACGAACGACCTCATTTTTTTGTTTGGAATTTTGTTAAAGAAATTGAGACGTGGTAAAGCTCAGAAGGCTCGTAAGGGACTTAAAACTAAAGAGCTACTCTGCAGAGTTCGGTATGGAGGGCGGAGCCTCGGAGGTCATTGAAAAGGCTGCGCTGATTCGTTGTACGCAATTTTAATTTGGAATAAAATCTATGCAATTTTGTAGATTCATTAATGTTAACTACAAAAATTGTTTTAGATACAATGTTTGATCTACTATTGAATGAAAATGCAAAGGCTGCCATGCCGCCGTTTAAACCAAACTTTAGACTATAAAGCATATTAACAAAATTTGTCTAACAATTAAAGCCTCATCAACATGAAAATTGTTCACAGCTACAGCGCATAAAAGTAAACCAAATGGTACGCGCGCTACGACTAATTTATAACGAAAATTAAACTCAGAATATATTGCAATTGTTCAGCTGAGACGCGCTCCACACGAACAACAAAAATATTGTCAACAAAAAAGGCTCAGCAATTCATTTGTTCGAGGCTCTGAAAGAGCTCACTTTCACTTTGAGTGGAAAAAATCTAATTAGCTCGAATGGCAGAGTGAGGAAATGCATTCGTCAGGTGGAATTGGCAAAGAACTCTTACCGGACTGCCGATACAGGATCCCAGCAGTTCTAATTACGATGAGCGATCAAATCGTTTTTTTTTTCTTCTAATCATCCAGCAAATTTGTACCGACGCCTTTAATGTTATTCCTACCTAATTAGTGAGCTCTTGATGTTATTTTTACAAAGTTAGAAACTCTTTATATTATTCTTATCAGATTGTGAGCCTTAATGTTATTCAAGATTACCAAATTAGTGAGTTCTTAACGTTATTCGTACCAAATTAGTGAGCTCATGTTATTCGTACCAAATTAGTGAGCGCATAATGTTATTCGTACCAAATTAGTGAGCTCTTTGATATTATCAAATTAGCGAGCCCTTAATGTTATTCTTACCTAATTAGTGTGCTCATTAATGCCCCGTTCTCACATAGCCGGTTAAAGGGCCGGAAGACACCCGGAATCGATTCCTGGGGTACCGGTTATCAAACTGGAGATCCGGGAAATGAGATCCGGGAGTTCCTAGAGTTCCTGGAGGGCGTGGCCATAATCCGGCTTGGTCGGAAAAATTATTCATACATACGCCCGGAACCATAAAAATCCGGGAGCCAACCTTCTCTTCCGTTGCTATGTGAGAACTCAACCGGCACGGCCGGGGACCAGCCTGGGGTACCGGGAGGGGTGAAATCGTCCCAATTTTTTTTTGTGCGAAAGCATTGTCACTTATTCACATTTTCAGCCTATGTGCTGTTTCAACTTTGTACTTTTTTTTATTTTTTTTTTGGCCAATGCATTGTCAATTGTTCATATTTAGACGTTTTATTTTGCTGTTAAAATGATGTACTTTTTCACATTTTTGTGCAAGTTTTGTTAATTATTAACATTTCTTTCCTGTCTGCTGATTAAACTTTGCAAATTTGCATTAGATATACCGGTATGCATGTTTATATATTGTAAACACAATGTAACAATAAATGGGGTGTGATTAATTAAATGAAACATTATCACCATTTTCTTTTTTGTAAACACTTTCTGAAATAATTGTCTGAAATAACTTTGTAAACACTTTCTGAAATAATTTTGTGTTAAAGATGAATACAATTTTTCAACTGAAGCTGATACACACTTTTGCTTTTACTTTCCGAAAAGTTGTCCTTATTCAATAAAGTTCCTTAAACATTTTAATACAATTTTAACTTATAATACCTGTCCCCATTTACTTTAGATCTGAATATTATGGAAAAGGTATTAAATTAAATAGGGGAACTTTTCATTAAACATTGAAAGCTTTTATTGAAAGGGGCGGGCCAAAATTTGCATAACTTACCTGGAATACCGGGAAAAAAGCCGAGCCTACCCTCGTTTACGGCAGTTCTTACTGCTCAAACGGTTCTACCTGCTGTTTTGCCGGCTTTTTTCCGGGAATTCCGGCTATCTACCTGGAAATCCTGGAGGCATACGGGACTTCCGGCAGGCTCCCGGGAGTACCGGGAATACGTTGACAGCCGGTATTGCAGGATCTCCCGGCTACTGAAGCCGGATCTCCGGCTCTTCCGGGAAACCTACCGGCTCTTACGGGACAGCTACCTGGAGGGCATTACATATTAAGCCCTGCCCCTTGCATATTACGCCCTGCCCCTTGCATATTACGCCCTGCCCCATATACCGGCTATAAATCCGGCATTTCAACCGGCTTGGCGTTTCCGGGACTTCCGGCCCTTTAACCGGCAATGTGAGAACGGGGCATAAGCCGGAAACTAGAAACCCATGTAACGCATTGTAAACAATAAATGCAGTTTACTGTAATTGTTCACTCAACAGAACAAAATTATTCAGTTTCTTTCGCATTTATTTAAACACAGCTAACCAAATCAAGTTCATTTTTCTTTATTTAATCAAGGGAAATATAATTATATATTGCAGTGGCATTTGTTAATTCAATGGAAAGAATTTTATTAAAGGTAATTTAGACTTATTAATCACCCTTTAGAACATTATTATTAAGGCATAAGAATCAGACTCATCCGTGAATAACAGACCGGCGTATAATATAACTTGACGCAGCGTAATGTAAGCAAGGTTTTATGGAAGGATAATGAATATTTCACTGAGGTCTAATAGTTTACTTTTTGGGTAAAAATACACTGGTTGAGGCATTTGAAAAACAATGATGAAAATGACAAACTCATTTAACAAAATGAATACAATATGAATACAGCAGAATAATTAACCATGGAAACTTTATTTAAGTTGGTATAATACGCTATAATTAAATAACCTTGTAACAGGAGCGAAACCGTGAACTTATTAGTACCACATATCATTAATTCAAACAGAATTAGTTTTTAGTTCTCACAGAAATCAAATCGGAATTGTGCTTAATTACCATCAAGAATTGAAGTTATCTTATAATAACGAACTATTAGAGAATTTGCAGACGATTCGTGTAACAAGCAGGTACCTACTAAAGTCTGAAAAAGCAGGTTTTCAATGGAATGACGGAACCATAAACCATCTCCTCATTATTGCATTTATGATGGCAGCATAACAGCGAGCTTCGGTTAACCACATACCACACGACGCATGAATACGATATGATGGCAAATCTTCTGTGATGAATGTGTTATTGTATAATGACGACCAGGAGCCATACTTTCAAAAATAGTTACACGTTCGGAACTCCGGCAGCCAATCACAGACGGTTTTTCACGTTAACCTCACCAATCATAGACGAGAACTCGGCCGCTATGTGTACTTAGCGATTTTTGATAGTTCTGCCTCAGGTCAAGCAGATGTTCATTAGTGAATGCGGCATCGTAAGTGCATCAGCTGATCATAATTCGGGTTATGAATCTTAATTAGTCGGATATAGTAATTTTTTTACGACTTGTTATCACTGAACAATTACGTCACTCCTCTCATACGACACAATAACAAGATCACAATGAACAATCAATGTCATCTGAAGCTGCACGATCGTTAACACTCGCTGTCCGTTGTACCTGCCACCGAAAATGGCCAACATGTCTATTTCTTTAAATTCAAACCACAAAATTCTTTAAAATTCAAACCACATTCAAGACAGCGTAAAATAGGACTGCGTCGCAAGGGTGAATAAAATACAAAAAAGGGAAAACATTGCATTCACGAACGTTTTCTTTTGCATAAAACGGTACCTTCATTTTCAAATATCTTTCGATACACCTGAATCTTGTTTGCAAGTTCACGGCACATAATACTCATCTGAACTTGATCATTCCATGGTCGAAAACAGAAATGAAAAATAACGTTAATCCGAAAGAATTATACTACATGCCTGAATTAATGATATTCGATGTCTCTCAATGTTGGCTAGACGCCTCATCATACGAGACATTCAATCACAATAGCAGTTCATCATTGTTAGAATTCATCATCATATTAAATAATACTAATAAAGCGGTTTCAGCGTTTATTAGGCCGTAGGCCTGTCGCCGATTCTTAACATCGCAGAACATTCACAGCATTTTGCGGTCTCGAACTCGCAACTCACTGCTACAATTCTGCTGTGCTTAACCGCCCGGCCTCCTTGCCGATTCTGACCAGAAACTGGCGCACAGAGCTGGGATCGAACCCGCGCCTCTCTGCGCCAATCTTGGTACTCTGAACTGTAACCACTGGGCCATCCTGCCCTGAGCCTAAAATTTCATAATTGCATAGAATGAATTTTTCAAACACAAGAAGATTTAGGTTAAGTTAAATAGATAAAGGATGATATACGTCCATGATCAAAATGTCTCCAACGATGAGGTGCCAGAGAACGGTCACTACATGTCTGTTCAGGTAGGGTTAAGGGTTCAATTTGACAGAGATATCCAAGTAGGTTGGACGCTCAAGATGCCACTCACACGTAGAAAATTTAGAAGAATACTTTCCTTATTCGAGGTTGCAAGCACAACAGTTAAGTAATAGAACACTCTTACTAAGTCTGACTAGTGTGAGATCACTTAATGCGACTCCTTAATTAAGACAAGTAACTATACCTATGGCCTACCGCCAATGAACAACATTATCAGTAATGGGTAAGGATTCTAAGGAATTTCGTCAACGAATAGGCATCAAAAGTTCAGTATCTTAGCAAAGAAAGTTCTCATCGAAACCATTGTTTTTATAGAACTTACTTTGAAGTGTACCATTAAGCATATGAATTACAGAAGTCCTCATTTTTATGAAAGAACAAATGTGATGGAGGGCAATACGAGCTCTTGGATTATAAGACTCAAGGTCACAAGGTTCAGTTAAGGTCAGGCTAATTCATGGAAGCGAAATTTTCAGTAACGGCGTAACTTGCACATCATAAATATTTTTAAGGGCTAAACACTTAAATACTTAATTCGAGACTGTAGCAAGTATACATGAAAAAATTCAAGTTACAAGAATTATTTTAAGTACGGTATATAAGAAAGAACAGGTCGAACGATGAATCTATACTTGGAGCATAGGTGAACAAAGTATCAGAGTAAAGAAAGCGTGAGAAGATAAACAAGTTGGAGAACATCATAGAGATTACATGATCAATAATGACTTCACTCTGAAAATTTTGAGCAGCCTAAGCATATCCCAGTACGAAAATGGGTCGACTCTAATCGGGAGCTGGTCAGGTTCTAAATTAAGTTTGGGATTTAACAATTAGAAAAGCTGTGTGAGCTCTAATTTTCAAAGCGGGGTGCAATTGGTAATTAATTTGTAAGCTATTTCAGTCGCTGAAAAAGGCTGAATTTGTGTTTTTTACGCGTATTGATGTATTGATAAAATGTAAGAACACCTATGAGTACATTTCTTGAATCAGTTACCGGGCAGGGCTGAGTGGAGCGCATGCGAATGGTAATCGCTGAATACACAATGCACATGTCACTAACTCCTCCATACCAGGCATGGAAATAATCTCTACAGTTAATAAACAACTATAAAGTCTGATTAGGTACACACATAACGGACTCTAAGCTACGATTGTCTACACACAATTAAGGAAATCTATCTTAGCAAATACAAGACGGACAATTTCGTGGTACTAATATAAGTAGAGTTGTACAAGAAACATTAGAAATTAACCACTAATTATTTGTACGGGGAAAAACATTACCAATTGTGAAGGCTCGTTCAGAGGAAATTCTTTGAACAACATTCCTTAACTCGAGCGCATCTTTTGAAGCTTCAAACTACAGCTCTTACGGGGCGTAATTAGCTATATTTTTAGGGGGTCATTGAATGTTTGAAAAAATATTTAATACAGAAGTTTCAGCTTTGACTGACGCGTGTCCAGAAATGGCAGGGAATGCGAATACAAAATAAACTGGCATGATTGCGTCATGTAAACATCCATTTGATGAATGAGATGCGTTGAAAATTAATTGCACGTTAAACAGTAATGAGTTATTAAGGGGACTTTTGTACAACCGAGATGAAACAATTTTCGAATAATTTACGACTCATCAATATGAAATAAACGCCACTGGGAGCCGTTATTCATGAAGTTAGAAATTCCATTAATCCCACTCATTTATAATCTGGATAAAAAGGGACGTTATTAAGTAACTTAATGTAAGCCATTTATAAAATTCATTCAGGACAAGATAGAAGAAAATCGATTATTTCTTGATGTGGACATTAATTAAATCGAATATCCTTGTAACAAATCTACATTAAATAGTGAGCTTAGAAAGAAGTGCAAATAGAAACGTTAAAATTATTCATGAATAAATTTGTCGAATATAAAAGAGACAAATAAATATTTTCGGTCAAAGACTCGAGCGAAACAAGAGAAAAAGAGAGTATATATTCCCTTATTCCTATCGTTGGGAAACAGTATGAACTGCTTGGTCGCAGCTCCCAAAGCGAAGGTAATCCTACAGAGATCAAAATACGATAATAAATACCTAATAATTATTAGGTACTTACGGTAATGATAAATACCTAAATTTTAACATCGTCAAACAAAGGCTCGAATAAATCGAGTTCTGTTCAGTGATTTAATTAAAAAATATATTAAGATGGTACTGTATCAAGAGGTGGTTGGCAGGATCAAAATATCTCACGGCAGCAAGATACACAAAAATTGTACAAGCACTATAAATAAACAAATAAAAACTGGAAAAATTTAAGTGTTCCAAACAAAGGGTTCATAGAAATTAACCCTCAGTTATGGTGGTTACAAAGGGGCAATGGAAATGAACCCATTGCTAAAAATCAGACATGGATATTGTAGCAACCACGGCAATGCGCACGAAGCGAATTGTAATAAATAATAGAGCAAGAACTTAGCCGATACAAACGGACAAGTTTGTAGTGGAGATTTCGTTTACGCTGAAAATGCCGTTGTATTCGAATGGACCTGAAATAGAAGCTAAACAAATACCGTATGTTAATTCAAAACATATTTACATCAAACAGTGATGCTGGAATGGCATACTTTTATACTGAAAATTGGCCAACTTAAAAATACTTATAGTTACGGTAGGTAAACTAAGTTGACCAAAGATAAGGTGAAAGTTAAAAATTATTCAACAATAAAAGTAAATGGATACGTTACGAAAAAATCGCCAACTCCTGTGAGAGAGATACATTAATAACGTATAAACATTGTCAACGTCCGCATCAACGTGTACGTCAATATGTTGACCAAACAAGTACATCTCAGCATTTTGAGCAGTCTGCTTCCGATCCTGTTGCATGAACATAGGGTGATATACAACATGAGAATGGTTACATTCAATAATGTAATGTTTTTTGTTCAAAACAGTAATTCGTAGCGGATGGTAACCAACCTAAAATTCAAATGTTTTTAGTATAAACTGTTTTCCACTTTATTGGTTGCGTTTGTTCGAAACCTTAGAGCGCCACGTTAGAAGGAATTAGAACGCCTACCTGGGCACCTAAAAACCAATTCAAAGCCACGAGACCGGAGCTAAAAGTTCCATCACACATAATATTAACGCTAAGAATGACAATAAACATAAGAGATCACAAAATTTTCAGGAATAATATACAAATATTTATAAGATTACAGTGTCTATATACTTTCGTAGAATAAGTGTGGGAGAGGTGTCGTAGAATTAGTGTGGGAGAGGTGAAGAAAAAACGTACCAGTTTCTTAACAATTCCGAACTTAACTTAATAAAATGTGAACACAATGTATAGAGGAATGGACAATAGCGATGGGCCATATTTCAAAGATATCCTTACACTGTCTGCTTCCGAACTCATCCACAGTAGAGAGCGGCACAAGATGACAATTTTCGTACACTCAGAAAAACTGATGGGTCGTATTCTCCAAATAGTGCCACACAATTGTTGCGTGTAGCACTGATGCGTCCCTCATCCGGGCCAAACTAAGACAAGATGACGCACACGAGGACAAAAGTGCATCGCTATTTGGATAAAGTCTCCTTAATTTCTGTGAGTGTATATCATGGATTGAATTTTCTCATCTTTATCCTTCTAAATTTTAATGCGATTTAAACTATCGTTGCGATTCATTCGATTTGCGACTGTTGCTATTTAAACTACGTATCAAGTGATATTTTTATTCATAGATTATGCGTGGCAATACATTTCCCGAAGTAAATCTAACCTGAAAACGTGCGGGAAATAATGCGGTCTTTACGACATGCGAAGTGAGAAAGATTCATGTAACTTTAGGCTGCACGCTGGTAGTTATTACCACAGCTTCCTCGTCGTCTCATCTTAAGACCGGACCCACTTTAGGACCTGGTGACCCACATTAAGACTCGGCGACCCACCTTAGAACCCGGCAACCAACCTTAGGACCCGGCAACCAACCTTAGAACCCGGTGACCCACCTTAGAACCCGGTGACCCACCTTAGAACCGGTGACCCGCCTTTGAACCGGTGGCCTACTTTGTGACTCGGTGACCCACCTTATGACCTGGCAACCTACATAAGGACCCGACAACCCACCTTAAGACCCGGCACCAAACCTTAGGATCTGTTGATCCACTTTAGGACCCAGCGACCCACTTACTTTGACACCTGGCACCAAACCTTAAAGTCCGGTGACCCACTCTATGAACCGAAGGCCTTCCTTATGACCCGGTGACACACCCTTAGAAACACCAGCAGCTTATATAACCTCAGGCTGCACATGAGTAGTTTCCAGGACAGGTTTACCGTGCCAGCAGGACTGTGAGCACGTGAACACAAGCACTGTACCGTACTCCACCACACCGCTCAGCAACACGTTGCAGGTCCCAGCGTTCACATCGGCAGGCGATGAAGATTTCTTGGCAGCGACTGTCGCATCCATGCTCGCCTCATCTTGGATGATGTTTTTATTTCTCTTTGAACGAAGTTTAGGACTTTTCTCTACACCGGCGCTGTCAGCGAGGTCTTGCAGGTCAATGGAGTTCACCGACTCCAGAGACTGTCGGTTGCTAGAATACATTTTGGATTTGGTTGCGGAGTTCTTGCTACGCGTAGAGGCGCTAGTGTCTTTGGTGTCGTTGATGTTGACGTTTTGTGGTGACTTGATGGAAGTTTTGTTGAATGTCTCTGTAATGTTGAGCGTGGTTGACGCGGGTGCGGCTGAAGTTGTTGAAAGCGCCGGACGGGGCAGCAAATGAGGGATGAGCTGCGGCATCACCTGGCGGTTGATCACATGAACCGATCGCTGAGTTACGATAGGTACCTTGACATATTATTATTGAACACTTCATTATTAACACATTTCATCATTATAGCAATTCATCATTGAACATTATATTACCAAAATGTCTTTTATCCTAACGTAGATGTTCAAGATGTTGCCCAATTTGCTCAGAATGTTAATTAATTACACCTACACGTATTAAGTTTGCAAAATGCACTTCATGCAATGCTGAAATGTTATGGTGATGGAACACTATAATGATGAATTGCTATAATGTAGAACTGTCATATATGCTGATGTGTCAGGCCGGTATTGCGATGAGTACATAAATTAATATTAATAAAATATAGGAGGAGGCAGACACCTATAATATAAAAAATCAGAGGCCATACTTTCAAAACTCGCTAAGTGAACGTAAGTACTTACGCTCTATTTTCTTGTCTATGATTGGTGGATTTTGCTTGAAAGGCCGTTAATGATTGGCTGATGAACTTACGATTTCTTAACTTTTTTGAAAGTATGGGCCGTGAACAATTACTCGGCATATAATATTTAGAGAGAAACATTAAAGCCTCGCGCCCACCTGGAGCTCGAAGATGAGAGGGGAACCACAGTGAGGGCAACAGGTGCTGCCCTCGAGGCCTGTGAAGGGGCGCAGCAACAGCGGCCCTGAGCTCGAGTGCCTGCAGTACCTGGTGGGGGAGACGCGGGGGTCGAGGGTGGGGGCAAATGAGGGTAATTGTAGGGGTGAATAAGGGTAATTGTGGGGGTGAATGAGGGTAATTGTGGGGGTAAATAAGGGTAATTGTGGGGGTTTATCAAGGGTAATTGTGGGGATAAACAAGGGTAATTATGGGGGTTGATAAAAGTAATTGTGGGGGTTAACAAGGGTAATTGTGGGGCTAAAAAAGGGTAATTATGGGTAAATAAGGGTAATTGTGGGGGTGTAGCCGCGCCTCATGCGTCTCTAATTTTTATACCGCGATTTTCCTTATAATATTTTTGGCGATCATTCAAACAGTTATTTATTAAATTTTTGGTGTTAAATTTGTACTCATTCTTCCATTAAGAAGTTTTTGCATTTCGATCTTTACTAGCATTTTCATTTAGAGAAAAAGTCTGTTACCCTTGATCATTCGAGCGCGTCACTTTCATTCTGTTAGTCGTGAAGCACTTTGCACTTCACTGTTGGTGAACCTTTATTCTGTGACCTTATTTATTGTGACATGTAAATTTGTGCGTGATATTTGTTAATAGTTATATTGTGACATATAAATTTGAGTTTTAATATATATGAATAGCAATTTTTTTAGGAATAACAAGGATTAACCGTTATTGCTACATCTTAAATTTGTTATCATTTGTTTACAGAACCTAACTCGGTTATCACGATTAGTTAGCTACAAGGGTAATTGCGGGGGTGAAAAAGACTAATTGTAGGGGTTAACAAGGGTAATTGCGGGGTAAACAAGGGTAATTAAGGGGGTAAACAAGGGTAATTAAGGGGGTAAACAAGGGTAATTGTGGGAGTAAATAAGGGTAATTGTGGGGGTAAATAAGGGTAATTGTGGGGGTGAACAAGGGTGGTTGTGGGGTAAACAAGAGTAATTGTGGGTGGTAAACAAGGGTAATTGTGGGGTAAACAAGAGTAATTGTGGGGGGTAAACAAGGGTAATTGTGGGTGGTAAACAAGGGAAATTGTGGGGGTAAATAAGGGTAATCGTGGGGGTAAATAAGGGTAATTGTGAGGGTAAAGAAGGGTAATTGTGGGGTATGGAAGAGTAATTGTGGGGTGAACATGGGTAATTGTGGGGGTAAACAAGGGTAATTGTGGGGGTGAACAAGGGTAATTATGGGGGGTAAACAAGGGTAATTGTGGGTGGTAAACAAGGGAAATTGTGGGGGTAAATAGGAGTAATCGTGGGGTAAATAAGGGTAATTGTGGGGGTAAAGAAGGATAATTGTGGGGTAAGGAAGAGTAATTGTGGGGGTAAACAAGGGTAATTATGGGGGTAAATAAGGGTAATTGTGTGGGTAAACAAGGGTAATTGTGTAGGGTAAACAAGGTTAATTGTGTAGGGTAAACAAGGGTAATTGTGGGGAGTAAACAAGGGTAATTGTGGGTGGTAAACAAGGGAAATTGTGGGGGTAAATAAGGGTAATTGTGGAGGTGAACAAGGATAAATGTGGGGATAAATAAGGGTAATCGTGGGGGATAAAAAAGGATAATTAAGGGGGATAAACAGGGGTAATTGTGTAGGGTAAACAAGGTTAATTGTGTAGGGTAAACAAGGTTAATTGTGTAGGGTAAACAAGGGTAATAGTAGGGGTAAACAAGGGTAATTATGGGGGTAAATAAAGGAAATTGTGGAGGCGAACAAGGATAAATGTGGGGATAAATAAGGGTAATCGTGGGGGATAAAAAAGGATAATTAAGGGGGATAAACAGGGGTAATTGTGGGGTAAACAAGGGTAAATGTGAGGTAAACAAGGGTAATTGTGGGGGATTAAATAAGGGTAAATGTGGGGAGTAAATAAGGGTAATTATGGGGGGGGCAAACAAGGGTAATTGTGGGGGTAAACAAGGGTAATTGTGGGGGTAAACATGGGTAATTATGGAGTAAACAAGGGTAATTGTTTAAGGTAAACAAGGGTAATTGTGTAAGGTAAACAAGGGTAATTGTAGGGGTAAACAAGAGCAATTATAGAGGGGGGGTGGTGAACAAGGGTAATTGTGGGGGTAAACAAGGGTAATTATGGGGTAAACAAGGGTAATTGTGGGGGTAAACATGGGTAATTGTGTGGGGTAAACAAGGGTAATTGTAGGGGTAAACAATTGAAATTATGGGGGACAAACAAGGATAATTTAGGGGTAGACAAGGGTAATTGTGGGGGTAAACAAGGGTAATTGTGGACATTGTATTTTCATGGTCGTGCAGAAGTAAACTCCAGAAAATGCTTGGGGTATATGGTGCTAATTGTGACACACTTTCTTACCCCAGAGCACGAGCAGACAACAGAAAAGCATGGATACGCTCTTTGGATGTGCCAAACTGGGTCAGGATGACCCACACGATGACAAAAATCTATCGATATTTGAAAGAAGTCTCGCAATTTTTTTTAATAGGCAAGTAAACTGACTATTATGCCGACAAACATTAGGACACCATGACCTACCTTAGGACACAATGACCCACCTTAGGACCCGATGACCCATCTTAGGACCTGATGACCCACCTTAGGACCTGATGACCCACCTTAGGACCTGATGACCCGCCTTAGGACACAATGACCCACCTTAGGACTCAATGACCCACCTTAGGACTCAATGACCCACCTTAGGACACAATGACCCACCTTAGGACCTGATGACCCACCTTAGGACCTGATGACCCACCTTAGGACCTGATGACCCACCTTAGGACCTGATGACCCACCTTAGAACCTGATGACCCACCTTAGGACCCAATGACCCACCTTAGTACCCAATGACCCACCTTAGGGCACAATGACCCACCTTAGAACCTGATGACCCACCTTATGACACAATGACTCACTTTAGGACACAATGACCCACCTTAGGACCTGGTGGGGCGCGTGGGCGACGCGCTTCTGGAACTTCTGCATGTAGACGTCCCCGTGGGCGGGGACGCTTTTAACGTAGCGCCCGTCACTGCCCTCGTCGTCCCCGCCCCCCACACCTGAGCCTCGGGGGGTCTAGACGTGGGGGGAATAGGGGGGGCTTAGAGTACAACTAAGCAGCAATATTCATTACATATACATGAATATATCATGTAGGAAGGCATAGAAAAGCTCAATATAAATTTCCTCAAAAATGTTACTAATGAATAATTGAATATTTCACATATAAGGGTATAGAAAAGAGTTCAGTTAAATGACATTTTTATTGTGCTTTTAAATTTTTAAACCATTTATAAGAGAAAGCATGGATTAGAGGCATGTAAGTCTTATGTGATTCAAAACATTAAAGCTCATAAGTATATGGTCATTCCATATTATCAATTCAAAGAAAACACTGTACAATATAATCACTACAGAACTTATTTATAACAGTTATATCCAGGGCAACCTAGGTGAACATGCTTTATTGAGAGTTGGTTGCATTGGTTGCTAGAAGAAAAGGCTCCCAGTAGAAATACGTGCAATAAAGCATGTTCACCTAGGTTGCCCTGGATAGTATATAGTAAACATTTTGAAAAAGTTTGAAAGTGATGAGTCACCCAAAGCACAGTGGCTAACTATTGCTGCAAATGCTAATTGCCAAATAATAGTGAATAATCATACACTAATAGAAATGAGTGACACTCTGTCCAAAAAGTGAATCATATTCTGATTTTGCATGGATAATACTGACACAGTTTGACCTCGTATGAATGCATATCAGTGGAACGTGCACAGAAAGAGTGTCACTAGTTTGACAATATAACCCAGTAATTTATCTGAGTGTAACAATAAGCACTGCCTGAGCACCTGAGCGTTGTAGCGGTGCAGCAGCTCCTGCTCGTGCCCCAGCAGGAGGGCGGCGCCCTTAGGCAGCACCTCCTCCTCGCAGCACAGGAAGAACTCCCGCAAACTGTCACAAGTGGATGAGACGCGTGACGCTGCAGGGGCCTGGGGTAAAAAATACTGCAGTTTTAGCATATACTTTGGATTCTTTATTCACACAGACATACACAAGATATATTAATAGAACATAATTATTTAAAATTGACAAAAAACTTACAATTGAAATTATTAAAATATGCAATGATTAGGAGCGTACCTATGCAATTATAATTATAAATATAAGCATAGTAAATTAAAA
This sequence comes from Hyalella azteca, assembly GCF_000764305.2. Lineage (NCBI taxonomy): Eukaryota > Metazoa > Arthropoda > Malacostraca > Amphipoda > Hyalellidae > Hyalella > Hyalella azteca. The sequence goes on along the minus strand of NW_025942000.1, from coordinate 563,048 downwards.
GCAGTATGAAAGATGGATGAAGGAGATAAATTTCAAGATAATATGAATGCCAGCAATAATGTAGGGTGTGCATGAAAAAGATAACAAGAGCAAAGGTAGGGAAGCTATGGTGAGGCACTCACTGGTGAGCTTTCAAGTAGAATTTCATTTGTAAGTCTGAATATTTAGGACAATTACTGAGTTAGAGATAATGTGATTCCAGTAATATTCAATAATATATGGTTCTTGTAAAAAACAATACTACCAATGAATGCAAAATTTTTTACTTGCCTAGAAATGCAAAAAAAAATCATTTTAGTAGTCCCAACAGTTGAAAGCCTGGAAAAAATATCCATGGAGTCTTAAAATTACACAAAAATTGCTTCAGTAACATAGCCTATTTTTATAATACTACAATGAAATACATTTATAGATTACTGTAGGTACTTTATTTGAGAAATCTTCAAAAAAGATAAAAAACTAGAGAAATTGCATACCAACCTTGAACCAGAGGGAGATGTCCTGCGAGGGCAGCTCAGGGCTGTCAACCGCCACCATGTCGTCCTCACTTCCCTCAATTAGGGCTGTGGCTTCCTCACCCCCCTCCCCCTCATCCACTTCACCCCCTCTCCCCTCCCCTGTCAGTCCTCCACCAGACGCCCCTCTCACCGCAATCCCGCTGCCATTACCATTGCCCTTTGTAAATGATAAAAGAAGTACATAAATATTTGAAGATTAATAGGTAGAGGTAATGTTGTTGAGTTGAATATATTATGAATAGTATCATACATGTATATTTGTCAAATAGAATGCAGTTACCATTTTTGAACAGAAAATAAAATGTTCAGTCAAATTTGCTTCATCTTGTTTGGTTGTCCACACAGTTTTTGATGAGTAAAATAGAAATATTTGGAGGAAGTCAGGTAAAAGTTAAATGCAAGTATAAGGTCTATAGATGCTATAATCTTGCTTAGCACAAACCTGGTTCAGGTTAAGTCTGTCAAGCCCTAAAGCTTGGCTCTCCTCATCCATTTCAGCAACATTGGCAACAAAAATGTTTCTGTTATTGAGATTACCAGCTTCATATGCTTGATCTGCTGCAAAATTCTTCTGCTGCACCACATTCACAACAGGCTCATTGATGTTCATCAACTGATTAAGATTTGCATTTTCTGTGACAGGGTAGTCAACATTTGCATTGCTGTCATCTTCAGAGTCGCTGCCCCAGTCATCGGCAACCTCAAACATGTCACCCGAATCCTCTTCACAAGCCTGTGAACGGCTGGAAGATTTGTGGCCTGAGCTCTCGGGTACGGGAGAGGCTGGCCATTGTACACGTATGCAAGTCCAGCTGACCAGAAGCAAGATAGGTGATTTACAATTAGTTAGGTACAGTACTATTTTTCTTGAAGATTGTAAATAGACAAAGAAGGTGGTGAATGAAAATTTTTTCGAATAACCATCTATTTTTCATACAAGAATAATGTGTAAACAAAAAGAAAAACATTTATAGGATTGAAAAAATGCAGGATTAATTATCACCTTGTAAAAATTAAATTTTATTCCCAACATAAAATTTTTTTGCCTTACAATTTGCTCTTTTGACAAAATATTGCCTTTAGACTGGCAGTCATAAATGCAAATTCATCATCAAATACCGGTATTGGTGTATTTAGTACATATTTACCTGTGAGAAGCTCCCCAGCAAGAGGGTGTGAGGCAGGCAAAAATGTAGAGAGTTCTGTGGTCTGGACAGAAATGCAGGGGAGCATAGATCTGCATGATGAGAGCCTGCACGGCTCCACACCCACTGCATACTGGAGACGTACATCCAGCTAAAGTTGGCCAGTCCTAAGTATAAAATGAATTAAAAATCATAAATAGGTTAATTGAACTTGAAATAGAAATTAAAAACTTATTTTCAAGAAGCAGGAATACTTTTGTGATCTTTATAAGAAATATCAAAAGTACTATTTTACAACTTACCAGATAACAATCATGAAATAAAAATATTTCACAAGCATTTCTGAAAAAATGTACATAAAATTCATGGGAGTAGGTGCAAACTATGCAGATATCTGAAATTTTCCTTAACTTTGTGGTACTATATGGTACTAGTGAATAATAGGTCTACTCATTAGATATACCTATATATTAATATATATATTGGGTATATTTACTAGTATATATAGGTATATATACTAGTGATTAAAAGGCTAATTGTGATCACTCAGTCATGCAATTCAATCCTACTTTAATGTACTATGGAACTTTGATAGTTAAAATCTATCATGCAAGAAAAACCACTCACCGGCTTTCCTCCAATTTTAGAGACTTTATGATTCGTTGTATACTGATTTTTTTGGTAAACTTCCTCATCAACAAATCCCAACAGCACTGGCATGACAACTGCCTGTTTAGATTGATAACAAGCCATCTTGCTCAAAGTTCCCAGCATATAAATTCAGCAAGTTAGCAAATTTAGTACCAGCTTTATGCTCAGATGATTATTTCCTGGGGGAAATAATCACATATTTTAAAAGGGTAACACAATGGCCTAAGCTAAGCCTGTAATATATCTACATGCAATACCTATATATTATATGATACCTATATATTGCAAAAAAATGGTAGGAAAGATCTATACTCTGGTCCAGGGTTGTCAATGATTAAATCATGTGATTAAATCACTTGATTTTTTTATAAATAAATGACGATTTTTTTTATTTTTTTGATTTTTTTTATTTTTTCATATATTTTAATATATTGAGTGGCAGTCTTTAATTTATATTGAGGTATTGTTATTCATGGTTTTGTATAAATGTACTATGAATAACAAATTGGTAAATAACTTGTTGCCTTTAGTGTGTATTAGGTTCCAATAAATTGAATGTTTTTGGTACAGAGGCATCAAGTGTGCAATACATTGTACGTAGCTAGCAGCTTAGCTACCGTCAACCGGGGCTACTCGGGACGGTTTTGAGTGTTTTTTGTTAATAACTTCTTAAGATGAAACATTTCATAAACAAGTTTAGGCTTATTTTATAGCTCTTTGCGAGGGCTATCGAATGGCATCTTCAAAAAAATTCCATATGCTATTCGTAAGGTACCAGAAGCAAAAAAAGTGTCCCGAGTAGCCCAGTCGAACGGGGCTACTCAGGACACTGGGAATAAAACTTCATTTTAAAATATTTGAAGCATGCAGAGCTTACTCATCCATTACTAACAGTACTCTGAAGTCCTCCTCTTTCATTGTAGACAATGTAGAGGTAGAATAAATGACATTTTCTGTGACTTTTACTAGTTTTTCCTTCATTGATATGATATTACCATAAACATTAATTACCATCAACTGGGGTGACTTCAGCTGTGTTTTTGATTCATGCTGGGGTCGTAAACGCCGGGGTCATAAACGCCAGGGTCATAAACGCCTGGGTTGTAAACCAGGTCATAAACGCCTGAGTGACTTTGGCCACTGTTTATGACCGTTTATTACCCCACTTTGGCCATCATTATGAACAGGGCTGAATCACCCAGTTGACGGTACCATATTATTGATGGGATATTACTGTATTATTGATGGGATATTATGGTATCCATGAACATGCCATTGAGCATTTACAACAACCTTGTCCACTGCAAGCTTCATATCAGCAGCATCATAGCATTTTTTCTGTATCTGTAAGCTTACAGGACGGCTTGTAATTTGTGAGAGGATAAGTGAACTTTTTTTTTCGCTCAGGGAGGTAAATGTAATCAATATTCTTTGTTTTTAATCAATTTTTTTCTTAACTGGAGCCTTTGCTAACTGAGGTTCTACTGTAAATGTGCTTTCTGGGGTGTCCCGAATAGCCCCGGGGGGGTGTCCCGAGTAGCCCCGCCGTGCGGAAATGGCCGCCATTTTTTTTTGTAATGACATAGGCAAAATCTGTCAATTACGTTTTCAAGCCGACACCTGGGTGCAACTTTTATGTAAGTAAAATTTTTTAATACGGCAAATATTTTTTTTGCTACAGACCTTAGCAGAAGTAACTTTTCAAAATAGCATTTTTCACCATTTTTTTCAGGAATTTTTCAAAGCTAGTAAATGTTGTATTTTTTGACTTCCTTTATACTACATACGGTAGATAGGAAAAATGTTGTTGTTTAGGCCACTATATTTAGTTTAGCAATATTCCAATTAGTTTCGCTACTATGACTGTTTTACGACGTGTCAGAGGTGCGTCCCGAGTTGCCCCGCCAGTCCCGAGTTGCCCCAGTTGATGGTAATTCTTATAAGGCTATAAGTACCATAGTCTTCAACTATTTGACTATTTGTTATATATTGATTACAATATACAATTTAAATGTGTTAGCTAGCTTATACAGGGTGGGGCAGAACTGATTGAACAGTTTTGAGGCGGAATAAAAGAATAATGGATGTACATAAAGAAGAAAGTTTATTCTCTTCAAGATTAGCATAACATACCATTTAGAATACTTATGTTTTGAAAACAATATCAGGAAGATGTGTCTGTTAGCTGCAACACACTGTTAGAGTCATTCTCGGAAGTTTTATACAGCACGTTCACACATGTGGCGAGGTATGGTCATAACCTCTGCTGCAATAATCCGTTCCCTTAGCTGTGGTAGGGTGTGAGGGCAACTTCTGAACACCCTTTCTTTTAGATGTCCCCTTTACAAAGCTAATGAATAGACTTATCAATAATTGTTTACCCAAAAATCCCTAAGTGGTAAACACCACCTTGGCCTGTTGGCCATTATTGAAGGCACTAAGTGCCCTTTTTAGCCATCCATTATGATCCATATACTGTTATTGTTAGTAGGCTAATTGAAACATAAAAAAAAACAATTCAAAAAAACTAAAAAACTGAAAAAATAAAAAAAATCATGAAAAAAATAAAAGAAATAATTGATTTTTGATTAAAAAAAATCAAAAAAATCACCAACCCTGCTCTGGTCGCAGGTTAAACAACAGATATATGATATTTCTGCCATTTAACCTGCAGCTAAAGGTTTCCTGCCATCATGGTGACATTCTAAATGACCATGTACCTATGTAATTTAGGAGTGCGCTGACCAATATGGGAGCACACACCCTGGAAAAGGAGCGGGATGCCCTGGAGGAGTGCATTGCAGCACTCCAGCTCCCAAATCACTGTCATTTCCTTAATAATTCAGCACTCTTGTAGTGCCCTCAGCCTCAAGCCTCAAATTGCATCAACCACTGCCCATCCTCAGGTGTGGAGCATTTATATCCTCCTGGTGGGGCTCAGGGCTGGAAAAGTCATATTTTTTCTGATATTTCACGGCTCTAATATCATATCATTTTAGTAGGTATGAAATCTCATGGCTCAAATGTCATAAATTTTTGTTTGATTGAAAAAATTGCTGTTTGCACTTTGCAAACTTGCCATTTCATAAAATGTTCCACTTCCACAATCTGCATTACTCTATCATTCCTGCCAAAATATCCTGCAGAACGTAATCATTGTAATGTAAACAAGTCAACCTAACATTTCGTTGAAGATCGCACATAGTTGCCATCACATCAGAGTGACCATAGTGACAAAGCCGAGTTTTTTAGACTCTCCCTCAAGTTAAATTTTGAGTACCATACTATAGGTAGACTGGTTAAGTATTTCAGACACCACATACCATAAAATGGGGTTACTTTGACTCCCGGGATAACTTTGACCACTTTTCGTTTTTTTAAGAAAAACCCCCAAAACTCAAAAACTATTTTACATAGAAAAATTTTGTCAATGGCCATAAAAGGCCTAATACTGAGGCTACGTAACACAAAAGAAAGATTTTAAAAGTTTGCATATCTAATAGGTTAAAAAATTTAAAATGTGACCCACAAAAAAGAGCTATTATTTAAAGCCTGTTGGAGTACCCCCTCCAATTTTATTCATTTTTTTTTTGGTAAAATAACTCCAGGTTTTGATGCATTGTAGTAGAACTCTTCTACTTACATATGCAAATGACAAATTTTAGGAAATTGTCATAGTTCGCAAATGGGGGGTGCCACCCCCCAATGGGGGAACTCTGACCACCTAATGGCAGCCATGATGGGGTAACATTGACTGGCTTGGAAATTAAGTTAAAATTATCATATGTACCTATATAACATATTTTATGTTTGATGCACCTATTAATGTTTTTTCTTTATGTTTCAGACTCTACAGTCTTATATACCATCAACCGGGGCTACTCGGGACAGTTTTGAGTGTTTTTTTGATAACTGTCAATAACTTCTTAGGATTTAAACATTACATAAACAAGTTTAGGCTCATTTTATAGCTCTTTGCGAGGGCTATCGAATGGCATGGTAAAAAAGATTCCATATGCTATTCGTAAGGTTCCAGAAGCAAAAAATAAAGTGTCCCAAGTAGCCCCGTCAAACGGGGCTACTCAAGACACTTGGAATAAACTTCATTTTAAAATATTTGAAGAATGCAGAGTGTACTCATCCATTACTAACAGTACTCTGAAGTCCTCCTCTTTCATCGTAGATGATGTAGAGGTAAAATAAATGACATTTTCTGTGATTTTTACTCGTTTTTCCTTTATTGATATGATATTACCATAAACATTAATTACCGTCAACTGAGGTGACTTCAGCCACGTTTTTGATTTTGTTTTGCAAACAAAAACGGGGTCGTAAAAGCCCGGGGTCATAAACGCCAGGGTTGTAAATGAGGTCATGAATGCCAGAGTGACTTTGGCCATCGTTTATGACCCTGCCTTGGCCATCATTATGAACATGGCGGAATCCCCTAGTTGACGGTACCGTATTATTGATGGGATATTACTGTATTATTGATGTGATATTACCATATCCATGAGCATGCCATTGAGCATTTACAACAACCTTGTCCACAGCAAGCATCATTCTGAAAAAAAGTGGTCAAAGTTACCTCATTTCACTGTACCAGCATCATCATACATAAGAAATTGGTTTAAATATTGAGTAGTAAATGAGGAAATTAAAAATTAAACGATTCCAAAAAATCTCTAGTTTGCCACTATGCGTCAGACAGCATTAACACGTGTTCAGCTTACAGTAAAGACATATGTAAATGTTGCCATTTGACTGTTTTAGGGTAAAATTAGAGATTTGGGGTAACACGTGCATGGACTTTGTAAATAAATTTGCCTTGTAAATGGCTTTTCATGGCCAAGATATGGAATTCATGGCTCAAAGAAATAAATTGATGGTTCAAAGAAATGAAATTCATGGCCCAAAGAAATGAAATTCATGGCCCAAAGAAATGGAATCACGGCTTGAAGAAATGGAATCACGGCTTGAAGAAATGGAATTATGGCTGACAAATCAATAAAATCACGGCTCAAAAAATTCAGTCGCAGCATGCCAAGTAGTGAAGTAGATATATTCCATGCCTGGACTGGAGCTAAATGACCAACTAGCTAGCTAGTTTCTGGAATTCTGCCATTTTTGGAGTTGCAAGACCCCTGAATGAATTATATCCTGCATCTATTCGATACCGTCAACTGGGGCTACTCGGGACAGATTTCATCGTTTTATTGTTAATAATTGTTAATAACTTCTTACAATGAAACCTTTCATAAACAAATTTAGACTCATTTTATAGCTCTTTGCGAGGGCTATCGAATTGCATTGTCAAAAAATTCATATGCTATTCGTAAGGTGCCAGACGCAAAATAAAAATTGTCCCGAGTAGCCCCGTCAGTCGGGGCTATCGGGACAATGGGAATAAAACTTCATTTCAAAACATTTGAAGCATGCAGAGCGTACTCATCCATTACTAACAGTACTCTGAAGTCCTCCTCTTTCATTGTAGATGATGTAGAGGTAGAATAAATGACATTTTCTGTGATTTTTACTTGTTTTTCCTCTATTGATATGATATTGCCATATACATTAATTACCATATTATTGATGCAATATTACCGTATCCATGAACATGCCATTGAGCATTTACAACAACCTTGTCCACTGCAAGCTTCATATCAGCAGCCTTATTGCATTTTTTTGTATCTGTAGGCTTACAGGACGGCTCGTAATTTCACATCATTTTAATTGGGTTAAGTGAATTTACTATGGTAAAAAATATCGTGAAAAACATACCTGAAACAGAAAGGAATGTTTCAGTGACAACCAACGTATCTTTTGGAGAAATAAATCATAGTTTAGGTCAATTACTTTTCATTCTATGATGCCTGGTGCACAATTCTATACATGACATGCTATGCACAATTTTGTGATGACCGATGATGCACTAATTTTTTGATAAGTGAAATTTTTTTCGCTGAGCAAGGAAAATGTGATCAATATTCATTGTTTTTAATCAATTTTTTTTTGTAATTGGAGCCTTTGCTAACTGAGGTTCTACCATAAATGCCTTTTTGGGGGTGTCCCGAATAGCCCCAGGGGGGATGTCCTGAGTAGCCCCGACGTGCGGAAATGGCTGCCATTTCTTTTTGGAATGAGATAGGCAAATTCTGTCAATTACGTTTTCAAGCCGACACCTGGGTGTAATTTTTACGTAAGTAAAATTTTTTAATACGGTGAATATTTTTTTTTGCTACATACCTTAGCAGTTGTAACTTTACAAAATATAGTAGTTTTTCACCATTTTTTTCAGGAATTTTTCAAAGCAAGTAAATTTAGTATTTTTCAACTTCCTTTAGAAACTACATAGATAGGAAAAATGTTGATGTTTACGCCACTATTTTCAGTTTTCCAATATTCCAATTAGTTTCGCTACTACAACAGTTTTAAGCCATGTCGGAGGCCTATCCCGAGTAGCCCTGCTTGTCCCGAGTAGCCCCGGTTGACGGTAATGAAAATATGCAATTGCACAATTAGGCTGCAGCCTACAAGAATCCAAATTTATTAAAAATTGGCCACTAGGGACTCAAGAGCTGCAAGATTCCATTAATAAGTGGGAAAATTCCAATCTTGATACACAATTATAATAACATGCAATAAATGTAAAAAATTGATTGCAATTGGTAATTTGGTACTGGTAGGCATACCTATGTATTTGGAATATTAGGGGCAGAAGTTTCTTAAATTTGAAGCCGTGTAGTTAATATAATTGTTCCACTCAAATTTACGGAGTTATTTTGAAGAATCGCCACAAGATTTCCAAATGCTGGCAGAAATCTTGAGTAATACGTACATTAGATTAAGTGCATCGAAAAAAGGGTGTTTTTTGTTAAATTATATGTTTTTTTGAGGTATAGATAAAGAATCTGAAATCTTTTTTTGGCATCGAAAAACTGATTTTTTTTCCCTTAGGCTCTAATATGTAAAAAAAAATCAGGCAAAAATTGGCAAAAAAACCTAACCTAACCGTGGTTGCCTGCAATGTCGTGGTTGCAAGAGTATATAAATCCACGGATGTTGGGGCCAAGATTTAACTTGTATTTTAGGCCTATCTTACAAAATATATAAAAATCAGCACATATAAAAATTGGTTTTCCGATGCCGACCATCAAAAACGGATTTCAGATTCTTTATCTACACCCCAAAAAGCATATAATTAAACAAAAAAACACCCTTTTTTTGGATGCACTTAATCTAAAGTAATAGGTACTAAATCTTGAGGCAATTTTGTACAGAAATTGGGCCAAAAGATTGAGCAATTTTGAAAAATTTGTTGCTTCTGAGGTGCCAGCTTGGTATCCATGAAACTTTTCTGATCTACTTACAGGACTTGAAATTGAACTTGAAGGAGAAACTAAAAAACTTTCTGCTGTGAAACCTATGGTGCCAAATTTCATTTAAAAGTTGAAAAATTCTATTCCAGGACTGGGAAAAAGTTGCATCTCACTGACTCACAGAATCAGTCAATCAGCAGGCAGCACTGTAGCAGAAATCACAACTCACAAGTCTTCTGAATCTGAAGGCCAGAACCATGGCAATGGCATGAGCATGACCGCAGCCCGCAGGACAACTAATTTTTTGTGGGAGCCTCTGTAAAGTTTCAACTTGCAAGTTGCCATTGACCCACTCACCCACAGTCTTTAAAATTTTAGTGTCTGACAAACTCTTAAACAGACCAAATCTCAGTCTCTCACGTCAACGTCGTACCACACCAGCCAGTGGTTTCTGTGCGGCAGCGGCAGAACAGGCCAGGGAATATATTGATGGTAGGTTTTTTCATAGGGTGCTCACTAAGCTGCATTTCAGGAGATATTATCGAATAAGGACTGTTGGAGGCGATTAGGAGCAGACATTGTGACATACTGTGAGTGTGAGAACTGAGACAGTTAGTCACGATTCAGATCAATCACAATTTTTTTATAATTATTTTCAAGACTTTGGGTTCGAGGAATTCACACCTCCCAGTCTGAGCACAACTTGATTTTGTCTGAGCCTTTTCCTCTTGTCACTTATCTTTCCACTGTTTAATTCTCACCAGCCGGTGTTTGTTGTGTGAAAGAAGAGGCAAAGAATTAGTTACTGGTCATCTTTATCTGGGAATCTTCATAGGGTGTTTACCATGCTGCAGCTCAGCAGGTATTGTCCCAGCCGACGAATTACTGCAGTGCATGCTTTGAGGGATATCTCCCCCAACAAGAGCTGATACAAGGTTTCAAGGAAGTGATAGATTTTCCAAGTTGGAGCGAAACTCCCTCCTCTGGTTTGTGTAGAGCGAACACTGCAAGATGAAATGATTAATAGCGTCCTCAGTATTGCACGTGGGACACATACTGGAATTAGACAAGTTAAAACAAGCCAAGTGGGCCTTCACCCAAGCATGGCCAAGTCGCAGGCAAGCCACAGCACATTCCATTGAGCGTGTTAGAGATCCATAGACCACATAATCAACTGATGCTCCCAGGCCATGCCTGAAGGCTCCTTTTCCTGAGGCCTGCACTTCTTGTGACCACCAGGATGCCCAATGTTAAAAAAATTTGGATTTCAGCACTTGTAGCCACTCCTCAAAGCATAAAGTGGATCTTGCAGAGAGATCGTTTGAGTACACAAGATTGGCAATTCTGTCAGCAATTTCATTTCCAAGAATCTGGCTGTGACCACAGATCCAGCACATCACCATGCTATCTAGCCCCTTAATTTGCATCAATTTTTTAATTTGAATTATAATCCATCTATAAGAGCCACCATAAGTGGAGGAAATCAGCTGCAGCGCTGCTTGAGAATCAGACAAGATCAGAACTGGCTTATTCTGTAGAGACGCGTCCATGATGGCAAGCTGCACAGCCTTGTTTATAGCAAAAAGTTCAGCACCCAGTACAGTATGCATTGGATTCAACAACCACCAGTGGCTAGTTGGGTTGATGGCATATATAGGCCAGCAGAGACAGATCCAGTGGTAGTCCATGATCCATCAGTAAAGATCTGCAGATGTTGAGGATAATGCTGCTTCCAGAAGTCTTGAAAGCAATTCTGTGTAAATTGGGGTGGCATTGAGTTGACAGCAGAGTTCAGCAAATCCACGCAGATGCTGGAGGGAAGATCTACATGGGGAGGAATAGCAGATATTAGCGATGTTGGAATTCGCTGCACAGATGGTAGGTTCAACTCCTGAAAGCTCTGACATGCTTTGACAATGAGAGGTGTGGGTAGAAGGTTTCCCTGATCCAAGAATCCCAGCATAGATGCCACCTGGTCCCCTGCAGGCATGTACATGTACCTGAGAGTCCATTTCATGAATAGATAAAGAAATCTAAGTTGCAGAGGGGGAATTAAACTTTCAACTTGTAAGGATAACACAGGCGTTGTATGACGTGCACCCAGGATGTATCTGAGTGCCGAGATCTGAACGGTTTCAAGGCGGTTCAATGAAGACTTTGGGATATTCCCTAAAATTGTGGCACCATATTCCATTTTACTTTGTATGAATGCCACATATATTTTTCGTAGTAGCTCTCATGAGGCACCCCACTTCACTGAACTAAGTGCTCTAAGCACTTGTAACCTTTTCAAACAGGCTATGCGGGTTTGTCTAATATGTTCCTTGCAGGTAAGATGAGGAGAATCAAAATAAAATCCCAACACCTTCTGGTGCACCGCATACTGGATATTTCTGTTGCATACACAAAGCGATACAGCTGGAGCAGCACGGCGTGACGTGAAGATCTGGTAAGAACACTTGGCTGGGTTAAGTTTAAACTGCCAGCACATGCTCCACTTGCCAATCTCATCAAGATACTGCTGCATGCATCCCCGTATCTAGATTAGGGAATGCCCATTCACAAATAGTGTTATGTCATCAGCATACCCAACCAGCTTCACATGAGGAGAAATTGGGAGATCATGCAGCATCACATTGAAAAGTGTTGGTGACAGTACAGCACCCTGCGGGACTCCAACTCTCATGGGCTTTGACACTGATTTGCTTGTTCCAACCTGCACCTGAATAGTTCTATTTTGAAACTAGTTATGCAACCAGGCTAACATCTGGTCTCCCACTCCAATACCATGCAGTTTGAAAAGCAGTCCATCGTGCCACACACTGTCAAATGCTCCCTCTATGTCCAGACAAACAGTAACCAGGCAATACTCATGAGCAAGGCGTGCTGCAGTAATGGCATTCTTTATTAGGTGCAGAGCATCAATTGTGCTTTTTCCTTTTCGAAAACCAAGTTGAAGTGAAGAGAAAATGTTTTGTCTTTCCAAGGTATATTCCAGGCAACGTAGGACCATACGCACCAAGGGCTCCATGAGTTTTCCCATGCAAGGAAGAAGAGTGATGGGTCGATACCCGTACACTTGTTCTTGTGGCTTTCCTGGTTTGGGGATGGGTACAACTATTCCATGCTTCCACCTGTCTGGAACAAGGCCAGAAATCCAACTTGTGTTCATAAGGGATAACAGCTCCTGCCTGAACAAAGGTGATGCCTTCAAGAAGAAAATATTCATGATTGTATCATGTCCGGGAGCAGTATTTTTCAGAGCTTTCAGGGCCAAAGAAAATTCCCCAGCTGTAAAAGGGACACAATGATAGTGTTCAAGATTAGCTATATCTCTTACAACCTCTGAGACTTCTGCTGCAGGTAAAGGATCCTCAGGTGCAACAGGTGCAAAGTAATTAGAGAACAATGAGGCTCTGGCAAAATCATCATCATGGGCTGCATCCAGCAGGGGATAGGAGGAATAACTTATTGGCCTACCCTGAATAGTACTGCGAATTTTTCCCCAGGTCCCTTTGGTGGTAGTGGAAGAGGACATAGTACCAATATACTGAACCCAGCTTTGTCGCTGCTTCCTAAGTTTGATGTTCCGAGCCACAGCCTCGCAACGCTTGTATTCTATAAGGCATAGTGACAAAGCAGAGTTTTTTAGACTCTCCCTCAAGTTCATTTTTGAGTCCTATAAGTAGACCAGTAAAGTATCATGGATACCAGCATTATCATACTTGAGAAATTGGTTTAAATCTAGAGTTATTGAGGAAATTAATATAAGGTTAGCAGGAGTTGGAGAGCGCCATAGTCTTCCTTTGGCTTTGCGCCTTAGGGCCACTGCTTTTGAACATTTGCCATCCCACCATGGTGTTGCAAAACGGCAGTGTCTCTTTCCTGAACTCTGAGTAACTGTTGCAGAGGCAGCCTTCAGAATGGCATTGGATAGGTAGGCACAACCACACTCAGCATCCATTGGGCCATGTGCAGCAGAGATCAATGCACCGTCTAGAGCTTGCTGATATAGGGTCCAATTGGCTTGATAGAATTTCCACTGAACTGGAACATTCTCAGAAGATCTTACAAGTCTAGTTCAAATTTTGCAACGGATGGAGAAATGGTCACTGCCCAGATGTGGTCCCCGGGTAGATCAATCACAAGAGCACACGGGTGCGCAGCCATAGACCAGCAAATTAACTGTCAAATCAGCCCTGGAGCCAACATCAACCATCTAAATGCTATAGATATTGGCATCCTGGCACCTAAGCAGCTGTAGTCAATTGACCTATCTCACCACACGCAGTGTGGAATTCTAGAGGGATATTAAATTAACCCTTTACGTCCTGGCGTGACGAATCCGTCACACAGAAAAAAACCTTGGTTTTCCAACAATTTCACGTTTTCTGTCATTTTTTCGAAAAATTCACAGGAATAAAAAAAGTCTTAGATTTATTTTTTACATAGGTGTACCAAGTTTCAAAGTTATCTGTCGGTAAGTAACCGAAATAAAATTTCCAATTTCCAATGGCAATGTCCAATTTCTTATGGAAATTCTATTTCGGTTAATTACTGGCAGATAACTTTGAAACTTGGTACACATATGTAAAAGATAAATCTAAGACTTTTTTGTTCGTGGGAATTTTTCCAAAAAAGTGAAAGAAAATGTAAAATTCTTAGAAAACTGACAAAAAGGGGGTACTGTAGAAATCTATCACCTCCTATGATTTTTGAGCTACAACATCGAGACACATATCATTCGATGCGTAAGGACCATATCTATCGATTGGTCCTTGCTGTTTTTCAAAATTCTAATTTTTGTGGGTGGAGTGGGCATTTTTCGAAAAAAATTGGTTTCTCCCCTCCCCCCTTTTGAATTTCCCCTTCCCTTTTTTCAAAATATTTTCAAAACTATAATAAAAATGAAAAAAAGCTTCAACCAATCTCTAGATCTTTTATTTGCGAATCGAACGGTATATTACTCATTGCTGTAGCTTAAAAACTCTGGGAGGAGATAGGTTTGCAGTGACAATAAGTGTGAATGTTCAGTAGGGCGCGACAAAGTCCCGAGCCCCTCAAAATAGGCATTCATACTTCCAGTCCATTTTATTATATACATTATACATATACTATCACTTTTCAACTGTGATTGGTTTATGGGATTGTGATTTTAGCCCCTTCCAGCTTTCCAGCTGTGATTGGTTAATGGAGTTGTAATGTTATCTGCTTTCTAGCAGTGATTGGTCGCTTGGGGTGCTTTCAAGCTGAGATTGGTTGATGGGGATGCTTTTCAGCTGTGATTGGTTGTGCCCATAAGCCCCGCCCCCAGATATGGTATATGTACTACTGTACTGGTTAACTAAATACTTAACTTAAACTTGATCATTACAAACAAAAAGCCTGGAAAAATTTCAAAAAATCGATTAAATAAAAGAAAATGGAGAATATCTATCAAACAAGAGACATTCAAACAATTTTATAACAAATCTGAGGTACCCACTATACAATTGAAACAGTTTGTCCACTTTTAATCCTCCTTTTCATTTATAGTCAGTCACATGGTGGCAATCGAGAACATATTTTTTTTTCTAGGGTAAACATACAATTTCTGAACGCAAATTAAGCATATGCATTGCTTCACAATTTTATGAACGCCGATGGTAAACAGTAAAAATATAACTCAGTTTACATATAAATTTACATTTAAAAGAATTAGTTTTTACATATCTCTGTCTCCAATGTTAGTAGGTTCTGCTCTGCTGAGACGACAATGCAAGTTTGGTACTGGCAGGCAGGCATCGACAACCACACGTGGCACCAGTTCACATACGTCTGGCAACAACAACACTCGTTCAAAACTTCACATTCAAAGATCAGATTTAGAAGTTGAGTTCGTTCAATGCTTTCAAATAGATGCTCTAGTTTGTCATAGCGGAAAGCTGGAGATGTTCATTCCTTTCTAATCCGCATCCGCTCTACTCTGGATTTTGTTTTCAATTCAATTCCTAATTTAGAGCAAACTCTTTGTTGAGGGATTTTTTTGCAATTGACATATCGATTTGACACCGTGTACGATATTTTAAAACAAATTTACAGAACTAAGTTTCATAGCACTTTTTCTGCGCATAAGTTTATGAAATCAAAACTAAGTGATAATTACCAAATTAAAAACGAAATTATTCACTCACAATGCCCTCATGTGAGCATGACCAGGTAATTCTGTTTCTACTTTAATTTTAACAAATGTGCTAAATGATAATTTTTTGCACTTTTTCCCGCTAAGATCTTCAAATCTGAATCGATCTTGACATAAGTAAATACGTATCTATTTATTGACAATATCCTACTGTATGCACTGGAAGACTTTTTATTGCCATGCCAGATTTTTTCATGAAACTTGGCACGTATAACTATTTCATATCCAAAGAAATGATGACCTAATTAATACGGTAATGAAGATGTTTATTTACAATGCGCTGTTATAAGCGTTGTAAGAATTTAATTTTAATTTTAATTTTGTGCCAGCTTCATTTTCGCATGTGTATACCGTATATATATTGTTGAACTTTATAAGGTTGACCCACAAGGATTTCTGTCTTTCAGTTCAGCTTTCTTATTGCGTCACGTAGATTGAGATACGTAAACAATCCAGTCATTCCCATGACAGATTGGTTTGATCGCATTTTGGTGATTGGTCAATGCCTGTGACTTCACTGAGATCAGTGACATAACAGGCAAACAACAAACTAAATATATATACATATTGGACACATTGACAGTATGACAACGTGTAGCAATATGCAAGGCTAAAGTGTGCTAGGGTGTAATGCTAATGTGTGCTATTGTGCTCTTGTAATGTACACTAACTTGCTCTGCTAATGTGAGATAATGCGCTATGCTAACGTATGTTATGGTAATGTGCCCTACCTACTAACGTATGTTATGATAATGCGCTCTGCTGATGTATGTTATAGTAATGTGCTTTGCTAACACCTGCTACAACGTCTGAGGTAAGTTAATCTAATTGACTATAGTATGCAAAGATACGCTATTCAAATGTTTAATAGGAATTTTAATTTGTCTTTTCTGAAATGATACAAATCATTTTCAATAATAATAATGATAGCAGATACGACAATGTCAGTACAGAAGCTGCATTCTTGGTATATGGTATTTGATAATTGCAACGGGATTCTCTAATATAAGGGATTACCAATCCCAGCAACACCAAGCAGGGATGCATGTTGCCATAACAAAAGGTTTCTTAGACTATTTGAAAGCAGGAAGTGGTTTGTAATTTCTTAGAATAACCTCAATGATAGAGGTAAAAATAAAACGACCAACTTTTTACATTTATTGTAATGGAGTTACATCTAAAATGGACACGTGGGAGTGTATATATGTATATTTATCATAAAATTACTGATACTAAATCACATATTCTACAAATAATATCTATAGAGGAACCTCATGTCTTAAAAATACAGCCCCAAATAATTATTGTTAAATTTTTGCCAAAATACGATTCTTCTCTGCTTTTTTGTGATCATTTTATGCTCAAAATTGGTTTTCAAAGAAACTCAGATGCTCGCTCTCACTTACATCTCGGACATTGTCCAAGACGTCTCTCACTTGATGTAAATATGAAAAGGCCTGATCAATTTCATATACCGTAAACTGGGGTAACTTTGACTCCCGGGGTAACTTTGACCACTTTTGGTTTTTTTAACAAAAACCCCCAAAACTCAAAAACTATTTGACATAGAAAAATTCTGTCAATGGGCATTAAAGGCCTAATACTGAGGCTACGTAACACAATACAAAGATTTAAAAAAGTTTGCATATCTAATAGGTTAAAAAATTAAAAATGTGACCCACAAAAATGAGCTATTATTTAAAGCCTGTCGGAGTACCCCCTCCAATTTTTCATTTTTTGGTAAAATAACTCCAGGTTTTAATGCATTGTAGTAGAACTCTTCTAGTTACATATGCAAAAGACAAATTTTAGGAAAGTGTCATAGTTTGCAAATGGGGGGCGCTGCCCCCCAATGAGGTAACTTTGACCACCTAATGGCAGCCATGACGGGGCAACATTGACCGGCTTGGAAATTAAGTTAAAATTACCATAGGTACCTTTATAACATATTTTATGTTTGATACACCTATTAATGTTTTTTTCTTCATGTTTTAGACTCTACAGAGTCTTATATATGGTAATTTTAACTTAATTTCCAAACCGGTCAATGTTACCCCGTCATGGCCGCCATTAGATGGTCACATTTTGTCCATTTGGGGGTGGCACCCCCCATTTGCAAATTAAGACACTTTCCTAAAATTGTTCTTTTGCATATGTAACTAGAAGAGTTCTACTACAATGCATAGAGTTATTTGGAGTTATTTTACCAAAAAATAAAATTGATTTTACCACCTGGTCAAAGAAACCCCCAGAGCTGGGGTAACAAAGACCATCACTTTTTTTAAATTACATCAAAACTATGAGAGGCAGGAGCCAGCAATTTATGGTGAGTAAAGCTAGAGTATAGACCTGTATTTTGCATGTTTCAATTTAAGTTTAACTTATCTAGTGAAAAAAATGGCATCATTTTGAAAAAAAAAGTGGTCAAAGTTACCCCAGTTTACGGTACATTCATTTAACAATATTTTCGATATCAGTTATGAAATTTCAAGATGCCAAAGATTACAGCAACCAATCTAAATGAGCTGTGCCATGGTTTGCATATCATTAGTCTTTTGTTTCCATAAGTTATGTATGACCATGATGGCAAATTTGACCTCAACTAAATGAGTGTCAATTTTGTAAGTAATATAGTAAGCTATTTTATGATTAACAAGTCTGTATCTAGTTTATAGATTAGACAAAATTTATAAGGTTGTCTGTAAAAATTGTCTTGTCATCTGAAAATAATTGCTAAAATTTGAGATTACCAAAATTTGATCAAACTCATTTACCTTAATATAGTGACTGAATCCCAATCTAACATGTAACAGCTGGTATTCCCTGGAACGGTGGTATTGTTTACTTCTCAATCTTGTTGTGGCAACAGCAATTGGAACTTTGGAAGCCATTGCGGTTACCATTGTGAACCTGTGATACAAAACATTAATCAAATCAAAAGTAGAACATTCAAACATAACAAATTTGAAAATACTTAATACATGCCATATCAGGCCCAGTGTAGTAAAATAACAAAAAGCGAATGTGAATTATGAAGTTATAAACATATCTAAAAATGAGTCAGGCAAAAAATTTGTTTGCCACCATGGTCAGTCACCTGGCAGAGCCCTGTATCTAAGGAAAGCATTCCACCTTGGCCTGGGTGGAAAGCTTTTTTATAAGTGAACCTCCATTTCTAGAATTCCACCCTCGGCACCCTGACCACACAAACTTTAAACCAACACTGCTTCAGCACACAAGCTGCTACTCCACATAGTTAACGGTCAATACGTTGTTCTCCAATGCTTTATAACCCATACCATCACTTCTTACACATGCTGTTATCCTAAGTGTCCGCTGACCACACTGCATTGTCGCAAATGTGAACTGTACCAAATGGTAATGCGTCATCACCTTACTTAATCCACAAGACGTTAACCCCGTGTCACTGTTTCCCTGCCTTACTATCCCCCAGCATCTTCTTCCCCCCACACTTACTCCGGCTCTCCACCATTATCGCATGACTAACTGGAGGCTTTTCTCGCAGACCTTTGAGCCACTATGCAGAGGGTGGATGCAGCGTTGCCAATATATGGATTTTTAAGCCCAAAGCGTCGCCAGCCATTTTAAAGATGCGTCGCCGGGTAATTTTTAATGAAAAGCCATTTACGCTGAGTAATGACGAACTATTTACAAGCCACGAACTTATTTAAAGGTTGCATGCACATGTTACTGTTGTTTACATTTTTTGCGGGAACTCATCGCAACTGATTTCCGGACAAGCTTTGCTGCATTGTAATCCATCCAACGTACCGGAAACCTTACTTTTTTTCTAAATAGTTGGCCGAAGACTGAGAAATATATCAAATGCAAGAATTTCAATCTAAATGTGTCGGCAAGATCTTCTGAAGGCGAAAATTTGGCTACTGAAGCGTCGCCAAAGATCTTCAATATTCATCCACTCTCGGCACAGTGGCCTTTGAGCTTTGATAATTGATGCTTATCCAAATTAGGTTAGGTTAAGTTAGGTTAGTTTACAACTCCTATAGATCCTCTTTTCATAGTGTAATGCAGTCGAGTGAGCAGAAACTAAGAAAAGCCGTCCGGCAGTCAGTGAAAAAAGGCGGGGAGACGGGGTATGCGTGGAGGCCACTATGCAGAGGGTGGATGCAGGCTTGCAGCGTCGCCAATATATGTACTTTTAAGCCCAAAGCGTTGCCGGCCATTTTAAATATGCGTCGCTGGGTAATTTTTAATGAAAAGCCATTTACGCTGAGTAATGACGAACTATTTACAAGCCACAAACTTATTTAAAAGGTTGCAGGCACGGGTTACCCCACATAACTAATTTTACCCTAAAAACAGTCCGATTGTACAGCAAGTGTCAACTGAACATGTAATAAAGCAGTCTTACCGCTCTAATGTGACCGAAGCTACGCAATAAAAAAAACGTTGTTTACATTTTTTGCGGGAACTCATCGCAACTGATTTCCGGACAAGCTTCGCTGCATCGTAATCCATCCAACGTACCGGAAACCTTACTTTTTTTCTAAATAGTTGGCCGAAGACTGAGAAATACCTATATTAAATGCAATTATGCAAGAATTTCAATCTAAATGTGTCGGCAAGATCTTCTGAAGGCAAAAATTTGGCTACTGAAGCGTCGCCAAAGATCTTGCTATATTCATCCACTCTCTGCACAGTGGTGTGGAGGTAGTCTGGTAGAGTTATGCCAGGGGAAAACAGCTGCGACGAACGGACGGGCTGGAGTGCTGGCTGTGTATCAACAGCGGTATGGTGTAGGGAGTTGCTTACCAAAAATCGTGATTAGGTTAGACGGCAATAAATAGACGCCATGGGATAGAGCTGCTGGACGGTTTCCAATATGGCGTAGAGCGATTGTATTGGTGGCTTACTAGGAAAAGCAGAGAGTTTTTTAGGCTCTGTCTCAAATTTAATTTTTGAGTGATTTTGAGTCCTATAAGTAGACCAGTAAAGTATCATGGATACCAGCATTATCATACTTGAGAAGTTGAGAAATTGGTTAAAATCTGGAGTAAATGAGGAAATTAAAAATTAACTGATTCTAAAAAATCTCTGCTCTCTGGTTTGTCACTATGCTTCTCATAGATATATTGTGATTAGCTCGCTGGTTTATTTCCATGAAGGGGATTTGTACTATTGGCTTTTAAGTTTTTAACATATACCTACCTAAATAACCTAATCCCTTAGTCTACTCTGCCGGGCTGCCCTTTAGCAGGCTTACGCACGGAAAGGAGGATGAAATATATGCTTGCTGGTCTTGGGCAATGCTGGCCTCTGGCATGCATCCCGAGGGGAGCGGCGGAGCGCAGCCGTGCACCACCAATTTTGTGCACCAATAAGCCCTGAATCGAACGCTTTGGATCTCTCCGGACCTACACCAATCAGCCGTGCACCACTCGGCTTTGTCCTCTTTCGGCCTCGACCACCACCTGCCGTGCACCACCAGGCCGAGGATCGAATATGACTTCCAGGCATCGTTAAATTACGTAATTTTACGTTCACCGCATCCGCATCTGAGGTTAGGTTTCAGAGAGCATAGTTCTGTTCCAAAATTTATCGTCCTTCGACGTGTGGCCGTTCGACCGAGGGCTGGTTCGACCCACGGCCTAGATACGGACGGCTTCGGGCTTGAAGTGTTGAAGGCTACGTTCCGGAAGGCAGGAATCATGATGGTCCATTACATCCAGGGTAGTGGTGGACTGGTGGTCTTCGGCACTAATCGACAGGCGACCCCATCCCGAGCACACCACCATTCCAAGCTCATTCCGGATTGCACGTCTTAAACACAAAGCACTCCGGGTTTGCATAATATTGCCGGATGGAACGGCCAAAGGGTTAATTCTGATCCAACTATGTGATTTCCTCAAAGACGAAGTAAAATTGATGTTGCTGTATATAAATCTGCACACTGTAAGTAATCTCGAAGAGTAGAATTTTGATTTTTTTATTAGCCTATGTCTCGACCACATAATGAAACAACTGTTTCACCCGAAATAGCTGCTAAAGATTGGGAACTTTTTTAAATTTTCCAGATCATTATCACAAGCAATAGTGTGACACGATGCTCAATTTAGAATGGCATTCACAACCAATGCGACTTGCAAAGTCGCGCCATCAATGGAGATGACATGAAAGACACTCCGCCAGTTCCCAGAAACTCTACTCGCATGCACAGAGACTCTCCGCCATGGTTGAACTAGTATAAGGTTGACCCATGGTTGAACTCCGCCATGGTTGAACTAGTATAAGGTTGACCTATCAGAAGCCCATTTTTGCGGATGAAGTTCGTTGTTCGCCTGTGTCGTCACTGATCTCAGTGACGTCACTTGCATATACCAATCAGCAAAATGCGATCAAACCAGTCAACCAATCCGTCATGGGAATGCCGGGTTTATTTGCGCTTCTCGATCTGCGTGACGTAACAAGAAAGCTGAACTGAAAGAATGAAATATGGAACTTCTCGTGGGTCAACCTCATATAGTTCAACCATGCTCTCCGCCATGGTTGAACTACATAACATAAGGTTGACCCAAAAGAAGTTCCGCCTTTCAGTTCAGCTTTTTTGTTACGTCACTGAGATCGAGAAACGTAAACAAACCCGTCATTCCCATGACGGATGATTGGTTGACTGGTTTGAACGCATTTCGGTGATTGCTTAATGGCTATGACGTCACTGAGATCAGTGACGTCACATGCGAACAACGAGCTACATCTGCAAAAATGGGCTTCTTATGGGTCAACCTTATACTAGTTCAACCATGTGCCAGGACCACTAGCTTACCAACTCACCACCATCTCACGACCATCTCACGACCATCTCACCACCATCACACCACCATCACACCACCATCACACCACCATCACACCACCATCACACCACCATCACACCACCATCTCACCACCATCTCACCACCATCTCACCACCATCACACCACCATCACACCACCATCACACCACCATCACACCACCATCTCACCACCATCTCACCACCATCTCACCACCATCACACCACCATCACACCACCATCACACCACCATCACACCACCATCTCACCACCATCTCACCACCATCTCACCACCATCACACCACCATCACACCACCATCACACCACCATCACACCACCATCTCACCACCATCTCACCACCATCACACCACCATCACACCACCATCACACCACCATCACACCACCATCACACCACCATCTCACCACCATCACACCACCATCACACCACCATCACACCACCATCACACCACCATCTCACCACCATCTCACCACCATCACACCACCATCACACCACCATCACACCACCATCACACCACCATCACACCACCATCTCACCACCATCACACCACCATCACACCACCATCTCACCACCATCACACCACCATCTCACCACCATCACACCACCATCACACCACCATCTCACCACCATCACACCACCATCTCACCACCATCACACCACCATCACACCACCATCACACCACCATCTCACGACCATCACACGACTATCTCCCCACCATCTCACCACCATCTCATCACCATCACACCACCATCACACCACCATCTCACGACCATCACACCACCATCACACCACCATCTCACCACCATCACAACACTATCTCACCGCCATCTCACCACTATCACACCACCATCTCACCACCATCTCACCACCATCTCACCACCATCTCACGACCACCAGCGCACCATCCACGGGTCTTATAGGCCCAATATGACCACAGATCGGTATATATAAGACCCCCCCTATATATTATATAGGGGGTATTATATGGGGGGACCTATAAGACCACAGATCGGTCCCCTATATAAGTCCCACCACACAAATAAGTGGTGTGATGGTGGTGTCCTCTATAATAGGGGACCACAGACTATTAATTTGGATACCAGGTTTGGTGGTGATCCAACCAGGTTTGGATACCAGGTTCGGATACCAGGTTCGGATACCAGGTTTGGATACATGTATATTTTCACCAGGTATTCAAATATCACCAGGTTTGGATACCAGGTATTAATTTGGATACCAGACTAATAATTTGGATACCAGATATTGGGATACCAGGTCTACTGGTATCCAAAAAATATTAAAGAATTGTAGAGTTAGAATAGAATAGAATAGAAGTGTCGGCGTTGAAGAAATAGGCCCATGGCCTGTTGCCGATTCTTGAACTTTTCGTAACTTAATGCACAAGGGATCCGGCCTTTGGAACCCGATCTTTCTATAGCTGACGATTGATTGAGATAGCTGCTGAACTTATTGCCTGAACCGTAATTTGCTAGGTATTTAAGACTGAACAAATGCTCCTGCATAGCTTCGTCTAGTCTGTTTTTGAAAATGTTCATACTCGGAGCTACTTGCCTTTCAAGCCCAGAACTATCCTTGTTGCGCGTCTTTGAACACTCTCTACTAAATTTTTGTCCTTTTCAAATTTCGGTGACCACACGACGTTTCCAAACTCCAGGTTCGGGCGCACGACAGCAACAAACAACTGCTTCATCGTTTCTAAATCTAGGAACTCGAGAGAGCGTCTGATCAGTCCAAGTCGTTGATTGGCTTTATTAAATTGACCTTCAATATGCTTAGAAAATTTCAACTCATTGTCGATATTAACTCCTAAATCCTTTTCCGTTGTCGACTTCGATATCATCACTCTGTCGTTGCAACCGTGTCTTCTCATACTGTAATCTTGCTGTTCATTATTCATGCCAAGGTGGATAACTTTACATTTGTCAGCGTTAAAACGCAGCTGCCACTTATCAGCCCAGTCAACCAGCCTGTCAAGATCACCTTGCAACTGTACTTTTTGCGACGTATTCTTCACCGTATTATAAATTTTTGTGTCGTCAGCATACACGGAGCACACGCTAGACACAGCTTCTGGCAGATCGTTTATAAACGCAACGAATAGAATAGGCCCGAGAACGCTTCCTTGTGGCACGCCGCTGCGCACTGAAGCCCAGTCTGATACGGACACATTAATACTGACACGTTGTCGCCTCCCTACTAGAAAATCTCTGATCCATTTGAGTACATTACTCTCAATTCCCAAAGACTTCAATTTACGCAACCACCGCTCATGTGGGACACTGTCAAATGCCTTGGCAAAATCGAGGTAAACTAGCTGCATCTACTGGCTCCCTTTCGTCCAGCAGGCGGGTCCATTCGTTCAGAGTCGACAAGAGGTTAGGACAAGAGGTTAGAGTTATATAATGTAATTGCATATCAGAACTCGATATAAAATAAATTATTTAAAGATATGAATAAGTAATGGGAAATTTCAAATGAAATTATTATTTTTACTTTGTTGGGGGAGGATTTGGCCCAATGACGGTTCAGCCCTCTTATGATAATTTAGATGGAAACTTGAGAACACACAGCGTGTTTTCGACTTTTTCCAAAAATACACACAACGACTTGGGTTGTGTTAATGTTGTTCTACAACGATACATAAGATTGCATAAGGTTGTTTTTTAAATTATTTAGGTTTAGAAAATAAAAATCATATTTTGAGATATGTATGGGATGCTTCGACTATAGGAGCAATTTGAGAATGATTACCTTCAGGACCTGCCATTTTTAAGACGAACAGTGAACATAATTCATAAGTAAATCTGCATCGAATCAAGATTTTAAATTGGTCAACTTTTGTTACAGTGAGAGTTAGCTCTCTGAATTATCCATAGATTTACTATCGCTGGTAAATTGAGGCGTCCAGCTGTACAAATATGTCGCCTATGGCGCCCAGCTGTATAAATATGTCGCCTATGGCGTCCAGCTGTACAAATATGTCGCCTATGGCGTCCAGCTGTACAAATATGTCGCCTATGGCGCCCAGCTGTACAAATATGTCGCCTATGGCGTCCAGCTGTACAAATATGTCGCCTCATGGCGCCCAGCTGTACAAATATGTCGCCTATAACAAATGCATACGTCGCCTATTGAATTTGTTCATTGAAGTAACTTGCGCAATGTGGCATGGATGAAATGTGGTATGGATGCAATGTGGTATGGATGCAATGTGGTATGGATGTAATGTGGTATGGATGCAATGTGGTATGGATGCAATGTGGTATGGATGCAATGTGGCATGGATGCAATGTTGTGTTTCGCTTGTCGAATAAAATTGATTGCTAATTAGTTAAGCATTCAGAGCCAAATGACAAGTTACCGTATTACTCTTCGCCCATTTCTGGACTACACCATTTCTCTTTGAGCTCCGAGTTCCGACAAATGCAGCATAGATTTTGACAGGCTTCTTTACAAAGAAATACATCAATCTCCGGCCACATCATTTCTCTGTCAGAAGGGAACTGCGTGGCAACCGCTACTGCGCTAGCGAGGCACGTTCACCGAGTCATGATTGATGGCAGAGCCGTCGAATGCAGTTGCCAGGGCTTAATAGCTTGTCCATTCAGCCACATCATCGACCTTTAGCACCTTTCAGGAAACGCCACCAAGAAAAATGCAGGTAAAAGATGAAAATATTTGGCCGGACCAGCGGAATGTGCACAAATCTAATCTAGGTATGTTCGTTTAAGATACGAGAATCGGTCTTTTCGCACGTATACGAATTTCAAGGAAGTGAATCTGTATGCTGATCGTTTTCATAGCTTTTATTGATATTATTTTTGTCAGAATACTCGTAAAATGTGGCAAATGTTTGTCCATCTCTCAAAATATGTCGAAAATGTTCCACATTTTCTAACAAAGTCTACCTACGGGCTCACCTTGATAATTAATTCTTATTTGTTTGCCACAATATTCAGCCACGAAGTTTTCATCTTTGCATGTGCTTCAAGCATTGCATTTTGATCATCCAACATACAAACATATTGATCGTCACTAAGAATCCTCATGCTCGTCATTCGCAATTTTTTTCTTCGCTTAGAACCCTCATGCTGATAATCCACAATCTTCTTCGTCGCTTAGAACCCTCATGCTGATAATCCACAATCTTCTTCGTCGCTTAGAACCCTCATTCTGATCATCCCCAATCTTCTTAGTCGCTTAGAACCCTCATGCTGACTATCCATCATCCCTCCATTTTATTCGTCGCTTAGAACCCTCATGCTGATCATCCACAATCTTCTTAGTCGCTTAGAACCCTCATGCTGACTATCCATCATCCCTCCATTTTATTCGTCGCTTAGAACCCTCATGCTGATCATCCACAATGTTCTTCGACGCTGAGAACCCTAATGCTGATCACACACAGTCCCTTCACGGCCTACATGTTCTTGGCGGATGACAACCCACGGATGATAGAACTAAATTTAATTATAAACTTTCCACCAAAGCGAACTCTTGAAGATTCCGGAGTCTTTGAATCCCGCTTCAATTGAAGCTGAACTTAATGAATCTTCTATACTTATAATTAAAAAGCTGAGGAATGTCTGAGACTCCGTGACAACATCGAAGGAGCTTTTCATGGAATATATGTTCGTTATTTGTCATCTATCACCCAAATTAGAATAATACGCTAGATATAAATAATCTGCGAAAAAATTATATGTTGTGTAATTTTAGTATTCAACTGTGTTTTAAATATATTTCATATCATTCCTATTCATGGGAGCTCGCTGGATTTCATACAATTTGAATAGAATTGCCAGCAGTGAACGCCAGATCAAAGTGGGAGTGAAGCGCTCAAAGCTCTGTAGTTTTCTGTCTCGTCTGGTGAACATTTACTGATGGTTTATAAAACGATTTTATTCAGGAATGGTTTCGATTTATTGGTTATGTTCCCATTGACTGTTGTGCTTCATTTTAAATTTATTTTGAATCGCCAGGTTACATTACTCTAACTCTAACAGATAGGAATTGTCAAAGATTATCACCATATTAATAAATATGAAACATGAACTGCTTAACATGAGTTTTATTAAGCGGCATCTAAATTAATCACTAATTAATTCATTAATCAATCAATTATTCGCATAAATGTTGAAACGCTAAATAATGACTAGAAGAATGCTGGCTTCATTTGGATTTCTTGGAACTCTTCATCATAAAGGCAATTTAAGTCTATGAATATCAAATGCTGAATCAATAATGACTTAAATATATATATGGGATGCTTCGGATATTGCGCCTCATACGCCACAAATATTCATTGAGTAACGAATGAATTTTTGATTAATCTTTTCATTTTTTATCATGAGAAATAGTTCGAAGTTTGTCATCCCTGTTTCGTGGTTACACTGCGAAAAATCCATTTCATCTTCAATGCAAAATTCATATCGTAAATATTGATATGATGAGCAGCATCAGAATTACAACAGTACGATAATACATTGCGCACTACTGAATAATGAACGCTCATTCAGTAATTCCGGCGTTTGACATCGCTATGATGAGGTGTTAGGATTATAATGATCCAATACTTATACTCGTATGAACTGCACACAAACCTGTTAAATGAACAATGCCGCTATACGCTCAACTAAATATACATAAAATATTTATATGGCACTTTACTGGGTATAAAATACAAGGCCTGCTAGTACATGCCCAACTCTTCCACACACACAACGTGTCGAATAAGAACCTCTGCAACACTGCTACACAAACGGCGGTGAATAGTTCAATAGATTTTTAAATGTATATTTTGAAAATGTTAATGACTAAATTAACTGTCACCATGTATTTTGGATAACGACGGAAAATTATGACCGAGAAAACTCAATTGTGTATCTAAAATTCAAAATATTTTGACTAAGTTAAGAAGTTTTATTTGCTCATCTGATGTAATTAAGTTTCAATGAATGTGTGTAGCTATTTTATACTGATGGCTTATTAAAAAAATTTACAACGGTCATTCTCGCCGTGTTTCGGTGAATTCAACTTCTATGTTGCAAATATTTCGAGCACGAACTTGAATTGAAGATTTTAAAAAGGTAAAAAACATTGTGGTAAAGATAAGGCAAGGCACCCGCCTGCATATAATAGACTCTCGTTTATAATAGGATGCTGGAATAAGACTTTCGCTTTTCAGAATAAGACGAAAAAGAACATTCAAAATTTGTTGCGCGTTCGACGTAATGAAGCAAATGAGTAATCACAAAGTATAAAATTAATTTGATTGCTTTATTTCGTAATTTTGAGTTTTATACGGCGGTTTGTAACTTATAAAAGATAACATGACAAAGATCATAAATTTAAATGTAGAAATAATTTTATTACAGAAAAAATTATCTTGTTATTCATGAAAACCCAATTCAGTTTTCATAATTATACGAATCCAAAAAAAGGTTGAGAGCATAAATTCCATTTATTTTCAGCTGAAATTTCTTAACCGAGTATCTACAGCCCTAGAATTGTCTAGTCAACTCTGAAAGATTCTAGTGTATGTTCAGAAAAAAATATTTGGATGTTGCATAAATGTTGCTGCTATAATAAATACTAGGAAACAGAAATGAAAAAGTAAAAAATCTTATATTTTTTAGCTATAGTGTTATACCGCTGTCTTAATGCATGGCCAGTACATACTTATTCTTTGACGAGACAAACAAAAATGAAATGTACTCGTTCGAATGCAAAGAAATTACGTTGAACAGAGAAATTTCGCGGTGTGCTGAACAGAATTTTAAATGACATCTTGATGGGACTTTATTATG
Organism: Hyalella azteca; assembly: GCF_000764305.2. NCBI lineage: Eukaryota > Metazoa > Arthropoda > Malacostraca > Amphipoda > Hyalellidae > Hyalella > Hyalella azteca. The sequence goes on along the minus strand of NW_025942000.1, from coordinate 533,577 downwards.
CGTTGAAGCAGACCGAGTGATTGTTAATTCCTATGTTCTTCATCTTCATATTTACCTTGTTACAGGTCTCACTAAGAAATAAAAATGCATATCTTGTTATTTGTACTAGTATTGACACCACACGTGTCGAGCCTTAGCTTCACAGTAACCACAGGACGGCACGAGTCTTGCCACATTTCTGCGGACGACTGCTCCGTGGCGCAGATCTGCGGAAGCAACATCCGGACGGCAGCGCTGTGTCTCCAACGCTGCGGACCAACAAGCCTTTGCTGGGTTACCGGTGAGTCATGTGATGTATAGCCTGGAACTTTCCTTATATCAAGAGGGAAAAATTTTGTAAAGCTCTTAAATTATTTTCGTTGAGAAATAATGAAGGGATTGGATAATGAATAATCGATTGAATATAAAGAATTTTGTGACAAAAAAAATCGACGAAACGGCTAGTCAATAAAAGTTTGTTGAATGTAATATCATTTGGGTAATATTTACAATTTTGCTTCAGAGCACGAAAATCATCTAAAATTTTTGATATATCGTATCCTTCGTTTCGATTCCAGAGATTATTGCTCTAAACTTCCATTAAATCACGACAATTGAATACAGTTTATTAAGTAGCAACACGTTCTGGAGGTCCGAGCAACCTGAATGCTATGATTATTTGTTCATAATTTCAAAACATGTCTAACAATGAACGTGATTGCAGAAGACTGTGTCATAATTTTATAACATCTCTAACAATGAACGTGATTGCAGAAGACTGTGTCATAATTTCAAAACATGTCTAACAATGAACGTGATTGCAGAAGACTGTGGCTCGTCGAGTCCTCCGTCCTCTCAGAAAGTTTACACGCCCGCCCTGCCCCCGGAGCTAGCATCGCCCCCCGCCAACATCGCGCTCTGGAAGCCAGCAGCAGCGAGCAGCCAGTATAACATGTGTGTATCAACTCACATATCATTTGACATTGAATAAATGTTGAATTAAAGGGATTATCAACGTAAGCGTAATTAATCCCCGTAAATAATCCCTTAAATAATCCCTTAAATGGTATAAGCGCAAATAATCCCCATACGAAAATTCTGTAAGCAAAATCTAAGGCACGGTTTGTTGCATTAGACACGCCATTTCCGCAGCATCAAAATGAGTTCAGTCAAGTGTCTGTCAAGTTTCAGTCTAATTTGGTATTTAGGATATATTTAGGCTATTTAAATTCAGTCTAATTTTAGTTATTTACATTCAGTCAGGCCCCAGCACTGGCAGTCGATGGCAATGCTACTACTTACTTCCACTCCGGCCGGCAGCCGTTCGACTGGATCATGGTTGACTTGGAAAAAGTCTACCTCACTGATGACATCAGGATGAAGCCTGGTACTCGAGGTGGTTATTGGTGGAGTCGCTTCAACCACATCAAGGTACAAACCAACACTGATATGTTAAACAGAAACAGGACTAATAATATAATATTTTCAAGTATAACAGGGTTTCAAAAAGCGCAAGATATCAGCGACTATGATAACGTACTATTAGTCACTTAGTATTAGTGAAATTCTGGGCAACCTTAAAGTAGAAGGTTTATCCTCTTGGTTCTTCATCCACTTTCCACTGATACTTAGCACTTCCAATACATATGGCAAATGAATTTTTTCATCAAGCCCGAACGTGACCTTTCGGCCACAAACACACTTGGCACCCGTCACCATTTTTCCGAATTTTTATCTTCAGTTTCTCTGCCAATACCTCTCTCGCCCTGTTTGTTCCTCTCTAGCCTCTATAGCCATGTTTACTCCTCGTTAGCCTTCTTAGCCCAAACTACTCCTCTCTACCCTCCTTAGCCATATCTATGCCTCTCTAGCCTCTATGCTTATAAGAGAGAGGTTCAATCTTTCTAGCCTCTCTAGCCCGGTCTACTCCTCTCTAGCGTCTCTAGACTCTAGCCCTAGCCCGGTCTACTGCTCTATAGCCTCTCTAGCCCCCTGTCTAATCCTCTCTAGCCTCTATAGGAGGCCATAGGAGAGAGCTTCAATCTCTCTAGCCTTTCTAGCGCAGTTCACTTCTCTCTAGCTAGCCTGCTCTTTTTCTCCTCTTCAACTTCTCTCGCCATTCTAGCGTTATGGTGCGCTTGCTCTTTCTCCATATTCGTTATGAATTCGCTCACACAAATGTCACACACAAAGATTTTCAGATATGAATTTCTTTAATTTGCGAAGCAAAAAACCTAAAATTGATTGAAATAAAGAAATATTACAGATATTTTTTTCAAAATTCTTTAATATAACTATTTCTTTAAGGAGTACCTAATCTACTAATTCTTTGATATAATTTTATCTCTGATTAACAATTAGTAACTTCATCACAGCTTGCCCTGAGCACGCAACTACCGGGAGTGGCTGGCAACTTCACGAATTTCACGACGATCGACACGATCCTGCAGATCCCGGACCACTACAACGATTGGTTCGTGTATCCACAAACATCATTGCTGTGCGTGCGTTACGTCGCTGTTTATAAATACCTTAACCTAACAGGCGATGATACGATAATTGAACTCGATGAACTACAAGTCTACAGCCAATATAACTGAAACTATATAATGATTGCTGTGAGGTGAATAACCATGCGAAAGAAGTGTCTGCGATTTAACTGAATAAAGATCCTGCAGTCATTTAGATTTGACATGCAGTCACAATATCAGGGTGCACTGGAATAATTCAAATTAGATTGATAATGAACTATTTGAAATATATTGAATGTCAATATTTTTATTCAGCATACAAACATTCATTGTTGAAATTCAGATGAAATACCTACATTTTAAAACATAAATCTTTCCACTCTCTGCTATTAAAAATTATTTTAGTTAAAATTTATTCGCTACGATATGCTCCTTCAAACATATATGACATTTCCCGATATACAACATTCCATCATTCCGAAAAGCAACTTCCCGCGTTGACCAGAAATTCCCACAAAATTTGCAATAAAACTTTTAGCCCCCTTACAGGGGGGGTTCCTTAGTCCCCCTTACAGGGTAAGTTCCTTCTCTTTTGATGAAAGTGCACTGATGGATCCGGGGTTTGAAAGGGACTTCGCCATTTAAATATCTTTTTAATTCTTATTTAGTTTACGTTTAATTAGTTTATTAATTGGTCCATTAGTTTAAGTCAAGGTAAAACGTTGCGCCCTTGAAAACAAACTGAAATATACGTTTGTACAATTGTTTTAAAAAAATTTACATATACCAATAGGCAATAATTTATCGTGAATGTCATTTTCATAATCAAAATCTGATACGCTATAATTTTTTAAACAATTTCTGATTGTGATCGCCTGGCAAACGTTTTTGACCACAAACTTTATTTCATTTTTTTTCTTTTTACAAGCACACAAACTTCAAAATGAGTTGTGAAATTGTTCAGAATATAAGCGATAATTGATTGGAATACGTCTGTAATAGCACATACTAAATTTAATCGAAAATTTATGGAAAGCATTATGAACTAAGCTATTGCATTGGTCTGAAGGGTATTTGTTATGCCCATCTGCACTATCTATCTTACTTTACCGTTGAATACAATTATTTGCGTACGAATTATCTACTTTTTGTTCAAAACAATCACATAAATAGCATTTGTGAATGTCTGCGTTCGTATATCTTTCGAAATTATATTCTCGGCGGATTTTACTTAATGTATGGGACGTGATCCATAAAATCATGCAATTTTACAATATTTGAACTTAGATATAAACAGGTAATCATAAATAACTCATTAAATAATGATGAATGACTCACTAATAAACAGTTTAATAAATAAGTAAACAAATCGCATGTTCAATAAATATTTTTACCTAAATTATAAAATGTCGATGGACGTCAACTTCATTTGTGTTTAATTCTCATGCTTAAAGTTTCTGAAAGGTTAGTAATGTCGCGTTAATTTTGTGTGCAGTTTGTAATGGGAACATTACTGGACTCGCTTCATTTATGATTGCTTTGAACCAAAAAATAAATGTGTATTGTGACATGAACTGAAGAATTATGACGGCACATCGATCACCGTATCGGGGCGCATTAGTTGCCGCCGTTACCACGCGGCGACCTATATACATAAAAGCCTCTTCGACCGTATAGTAGTATATAGAAAAGAGTAGTAGTAGTTTATAGTAATGAGTAGTAGTAGTTTATAGTAAAGCGTAGTAGTAGTAGTAGTTTATAGTAAAGAGTAGTAGTAGTACTTTATAGTAAAGAGTAGTAGTTGTAGCTTATAGTAAAGAAAAGTAGCAGTTAATAGTAAAGGTAGTTGGAGTTTATAGTAAAGAGTAGTAGTAGTTTATAGTAAAGAGAAGTAGTAGTTTATAGTAAAGAGCAGCAGTAGTTTATAGTAAAGAATAGTAGTAGTTTATAGTAAATAGTACTAGTAGTTTATAGTAAAGAGTAGGGGTAGTTCATAGTAAAAAAGATACTGATAAACGAAGACCGTAAATTTAATAATTTGAACATATGGCTGCAGACATTGCACCTTCGCGTGTGTCCATTTTTATTCGACTACTAACGTTTTCAACATCCTCCCTGACAATAAATATTCGAGCAAGAACCATTTGCCTAATTCACAAGAAACATGAGGATTCATTTAGAGAAAATAAATTTAAACAAGTCAAGAAAAATTACAAATAGGGAAAGTACTGATACACTTAAGCCAGTAATTCTAACGATATCATAACAAACTTTGCACCATAATTTATTCATGTAATTATGTTACTTATCATTAATATCAACGATGAATTTTACTCATTGGCTCACAATCAAAAGGGCAATAGGTTTTCTCTTCAAGCCTTCTGCTTGTAAGGTTTTCGATTTCCATTAATTACTTACAACAGTCCTTTTTCATTGATTTAATTGATACAATAGATACGCTTTCTTAAATAATCGTTTACGCAGAACCTCGAAAAAGATTATTCCGTTTTCGATTAACTCCAGGTTTACAGCCGAAAGGGTTATTGAAATTCATGATTATAGTAATATTTTCAACCCTTAAAAGATGGCCGAATTGAATAAAATTGATGTAACTTCAGTCAAGCATTGATTGCGGCAGCATTTATTTATAAATGTTATATATTTATATTTTATATAGATATATATTTATATTATATATATTTATTTATATTTATTATTAACGTTTGTAATGGTATTTTGGAAATTATAAATTGAAAATCACTGAAGATTTCTGCACAAATTTCAAAACTCGAAGATTTACCCAAAAGAATCACAATAGGTATGTGTTTTGAATCTAAAAGTTCTTAAATTAATTCTACTGTGAAGTTTAAACTTTGTTCAAAGTGCGTAGTTGACGCGTTCCGTTAACACATTACAACTCCAACGCGCAGCGTCTCTCGGAGACGATTAACTGTCCGCCAACTTAAGCAATAAAAACTTTCTCCTTCTCTTCCTGGAGTTCCTCCTTTGATGAACGTGTTCTAATTAATCCATAGTCTTGAACTATGCCTTGGAATTTAAACCTCCAGTAAGTTCACATTTGCTTGATAGGGAAGATTGAATTGAAGTCTTGTTTTCCACTAAGTTCAGAATTTGTTTTAATGGTTAACTATAAACTAAGTCTTGATTACCATTAAGTTCATAGTTTGTTAGTAGTGAACATTGAATTTAAGTCTTGAACACCACTAAGTTTACAATTTATTAATAGTGAACAAGTAAATTGAAGTCTTGATCACCACTAAGTTCACAATTTGTTAATAGTGAACAGTGAATTGAAGTCTTGATCACCACTAAGTTCACAATTTATTAATAGTGAGCATTGAATTGAAGTCTTGGTCACCACTAAGTACTCGATTTGTTTATGGTGAACTATCTAGTATGCATCCTTTATTATAGACGCTAGTTGAAATTCAATTATTTTGTGTTTGTTATACTTCAATTCCGAGAGTGCAAAGCCCCGCAATACCAAAGGTCATAGAACTTTAGAAATAAAAACGAAAATTCCCCAGTTCAATGCACCTCAGCTGTGCACCAACAAGGAGGAAGAACCTTTCTCATTTATATGGCGCGGGAGAAACGTTCGTCAACATCAGAAAATCCGGAGAAGCGTTCCGGAGTATTTTAGATGCGTCTTTTGCGGAGGAGATTCTGCGAAGTTTACGACTCAGTGGACCGCAAAAGCTTTCAGTGTGCGCCATGGAAGTCATGAACATTTTCTGCACTTATGGTCGCAGGGATACCGCAACTTTTCTTGTATACATCACCCGAAGCACGCACCTCTCACCTTGATGGAGACGCCGATATCGCCCCGAGTTCCTTGCCAGTTTTTTGTTGCTGTTGTTTGTTTTAACTTTTTGTTAATAATGATTCCTGTTAAAATCATTAATGACACCGATAATTATAATTGTAATCATTGTCTGCATTGTTGATGATATAATAATCGCTTAGTTTTAAAGAAGGCTATATAGTGCCATGGATTTTTTCTGGGGACCTTTGCCTCTCTCGCAACTCAATCATCTTCGGTTTATAAGACAACAATCCTCAGTATGAGTGTCAGTAACCTCAGCAAAATTTTAATGCGATTGAATTATTGATCATCTTCTTTATACTGGAACATAAATTACATAGAACTGAGTAATTTGAAAATAACTGGATAGTTTAAAAGTTTTGAAGACTGAAATAATTTCTTCAAAAGTCCAGAAAAACTAACCTTCGGAGCGTGTTTTCACATTCCCGCTTTGTTGCATCCAGTATCAAAACAACGAACTGCAAGTTTTTGTTTAGCTTCAAAGTTCAAACATTCAAGGATAGTTTAAAAATTTTTCAACTAAAACTGAAGTCTCTTGCAAAATATCTGCTGGAAAAATGAAATTTACGTGAAATAAATTAATTCCCATTTTTCATTATGAGTAATTGAATGACCAGCAGTAGCGCTTAAATTTGTGATTCGCTTTTCCAATTCTAACTAGAAAAAGTTTTCCATTGGCGATGCCAATCAATATTAATTTCAAGTGCATCAAATTTACAGTTAAAATAAGAGTAAAAAACTTATTGAAATTTGCATAAATTCAGAAACAGGCAACAAGTTAGATGTGAACAAAGACGAATGAATTTTGTTATTGTTAAAGCATAAATCATAAAAAAAGTTATGTAACAAATGATCATTTTAACGTTTCATGAACTTGCGACACGTGGATGCAGTGATAAGTTTGATGCAAGACCCCGCTTTCATTTTTATGTTGAACAATTGGCTTATGTACGAATTTTTTCTATGTAAATCGCACTCGCTTATCGTGCAAGTACTGACTATAAACATGTCAGATTTTCTCGTGTAAACAGAAGCAGTTTTGGGACATTTGTTTCCTTCTAATGAGGGCATCCATAGTGTCAACTTCCAATGCAGGAACAATTTGCGCTCTGTTGATTGTAAGCAATCCTTGCACAACACGCCTCACTAAAAAATATCGTCATGTGCCATCACAAAAATTTTAGAGAAATTTGAACAACAAGAAAATTTTAATTAAAAAAAAATTTAAAGAAATTTAAACAATAAAAAAATGATTGATGAAATGAACAGTGAAAAAATAAACATAAAATTTAATTAAGATTAACAAAAATTTTTTGAGAGACGAGCGATGTTGACTTTAAAGGAAAATTGTTTTCTTATTTTGAAAGTACGTCAATATATTGATGCCAAATTGTAAAACGAAAGTCATGTCGAAAATAACAAAATCTTAAAGTCATCTAGATCAGTTAAATTTAAGTGTTTACTGCTATCTTAACTATTAATATAATTACCTTTAAAACTATTTTCGTTTATTTAAATTCCAAATTCATTAAAAGGCCTGGCACTCATCCTAGCAACTTTGTATTTTTGCGGGCTTGCGCTGTCGAGATTTCCCCTGGAGAGATGAGAACTCCAAGTCACGCGGCTGACCAATTCCAGTCTCCGCTAGCCTCTCCTCCAGTGACCAACTTCTCTACGGCAGTCACACTTCTTCAGTCTGCTCCTTTAGGCCATGACTGGACTTTGGTCGCTGATACTCCTATCTTTGTGGACCTCTCTTATGAGGGGTTTGTCCATTCCGTCCTGGCATCAACTCAGGAGCCTCGGCCGCAGCACCCATCATATTCAAGCCAAGCGCTCCAGCTCCAGCTTCATAGGAGACATATAGGTCCGCGGTATCACAGGATCGTGGGAGTGAGTTTATGACCTTATGAGGAGTTTATTACTTCCTAGTCCCCGGTCACGCTGATGCGCCGCCTTCGTCGTCCTCCGTCTCCGAGTCGTCGCTAGGGTCCCGGATGTAAGGGTCCCGTCGCTAGGGTCCCTCGGGTCCCGGATGTAACGTTGGACGTATTGCTAAGGGTAATTTGCTAAGTTTGCTCACTTGCTAAGGGTAGTTTCCTATTACTGGACAATCTAGGATCTTTCTGAACCAATTATCCAGTCGTCTCAGTGTGTGCAAGACTGTTTTGGAAGCTGATCTAGCTTTACTCTTCCCCTTGATCTAACTAGAATAAAGGTGCTCTACATATTAAATATTTTTTCAGATATACCTAATTGATAAATTCTGAATATAATTTAGCTATTGCTGCACGCTGGCATGCAGTGTACTTTGAAAGATAGACGAGCTTTGACCAAAGCTACTATTTGAATTGATAACTGAATGTGTATGCATATTAGCTGAACCTTAGAAAATGTATTAATTGATACGGCTAGATTCTAATATAGTTATAGATAAATTATATCGTAGGTAAATATATTTATGTATAAATTCTACCGTATCGATTTGAAAAATAATATATTATAAGTTTCACAAATATTTCGTATAATTATTGGCAGCACTGAACGGAACGACAGGGGTTAATTTGGCCACTGGGCTGTCAAGGCCTGATGTGGTTGCGTCCTTACCCGACCATACATATATACGCATTCTCCCGGCCCAGTCAGGCTACACCGGCCTAGATTCCGATTTAATTTATGGATAAACGAAATAAAATTAACCACAATACGAATAGTTTTCGTTAAGTCTTTCAGTTGGCATGAAACCGATATCGAAGTCATAACATTTATAATAAACACTCATTATTTTCATAACTCCATTGTGAGGGTCTTAAAAAAATGCAAAATGCAAAAATCTGGTGAAGTACTCGAAATACATGACTTAGTGGCTAAGTTCTGAATTTTTAGGAGATTTATTCGTCTTAAGCAGCTTATGAAATTTTAAGATAAGAAATGCTTGAATTCCGAAGCGATAGCCAGTGTCTAAACAAAATCTCGGAGGCGGCTCGCCTGTGTCTTGCCCATGTGTAAAAGATTAACTTCCGAAGCTGCACAAAATAAAAATCGTTTTATGATTGCTATATTTTATATAGTTGTTTTTTTATAACTTTTATGGAAAATATTGTTCTGGAATTTGGTCACTCAACATTATTTAAGCATGTTTGGTAAGTTACGCGATAAGTTGCGATAAAATTTCAATTTATTTTCAATTCCTTTGTAAATTCAATTCATCCTGTGATTCTTCTACCATTATTTTAATTAACCTTAGTACACTTGAAGTGCCTAAAATCGCTAATGGTAACAAAATAAATTTTGCATTTGATAGATGACATGTTGCAGTCCTCGGCTACGCAGATGTGTCGTCTTTGTCGTCCCCTAATCCCCAACTGTTAGCCAGCAGGTCACATCCGCCATATACATTCAGAATTATATAATTGACATTAAAAATCTGACACTCGATTTGAAATTTAAGACTTGATTCGCGTCACAATTACCTCGGCAGCCAGCAGTCGAGTTAGCAACTTGCACAGCAAAACTGAAACTCATCTTGCTGGCTAAGAGTTAGGATGGAAAAGCCTCCTGAGACATCCGATCACAGTAGAGCTTATTGGACTGTCAATCGTGATTGCCTTTTATTGCATTCCGCCTTGAAGAAGACTATGTGACAGCGTGTCTTGCGGAATCTCTAGCAATCCAGGGCACCGCTGTGAGGCTCAAGCTATGTGGTAATTTCCGCTGTTTCCCACTTTCTGATTGAGTTTCCAGTACTTGGAAACGCCACTCACGCATTAAAGAGAAAGAAAAACAAGTGATTTGACTGAGAACATCTGTACAGCTGCGGGATAGCTATGAGATGAGTCCGATGCTATAGGCAATGTCTCCGATTAATGGTATTACAGTCGCTCTAGTTAGGAGTCAGTCACATGCATCAGTTCCGGAAGAAAGTTTATATAATTTTCTCACGAGGAAAAAACGAACCAAGAAACTAATATGGAGTGATAAAAGAAAAGTCTACTGAGATTAAAAGCTGTGTGTTTTATTTATTTTCAAATATACTTTTTGATCCTGCCAATTATTCTGAATTAAGCATGAATGTCAACACCAGCTCTATGAATGCCGTAATATTCTTTATCTTTCAGTACACTCAAAATGAATCGGCACATATTGACCAAATAGTGACTCACTTTCTGCACGTAGCCCAGATATGACTATTATGTTGGGACAAACTGGGTCAATATATATGAACCACACAGGGGAAAAAGTGCATCGCTATTTGTGTTTGCTAGCTTTTTTCTTTGCTTTTAAATTTTTAGTGAATTTGCGATCCAAGCAATCAAGTGTCTTTAATAAATATTCTATTTCGGACAAAATATCACCCGTTTCTGTGAGTGTATGCTGAACTTTTCCCGATCATTGGTCGCCTGCTGCCTTTGCTCTGGCTCTATGCTCTTGTCATCGGAAGCGAAATCTTAAATCTTGCATCGTTTTTATTTGAAAACCCTTAATTTTTATATCCATTCGCCCTGGCTCAATACTCAAGTCTAAACTTCAATCAAGATCATATATTAAATATTCACGAATTGAGATGAACTGAACATTAAAATTCTTCGAACTGATGAAATTTGTTGACTCGAAATTTAAATTATTATACTATAACATAACATAACATATTGATCTCGGCGCTGAAGTGTAGGCCTGATGTGGCCTGTCGCCGATTCTTTTCCTTTTCGCGCCTTGTTTACAGAAGATCAAATATCGTTTCATTTGACCGGATCTTTTCATTGACTGACGATAGTTTCAAGTAGCTACTAGACTTCCACCGGGTTCGATATGGTGCTAGGCATTTCAAATCTGAACATATATTTTTCCATAGCTTTATCTAGTCTGTTCTTGAACGCGTTCATACTTGGAGCGCCAACGATGTCATCGGGGAGGCTGTTCCATATGTCTGTGATTCGAAGCGAGAAGAAATTTTTGTCGCGTGGAGAAGTTGCAGCGCAGTTTTTTTAGTTTATAGCCGTGGCCCCAGGTGTTGGTTCTTGTTTCAAATTCTTATATTCTTATATAATCCTTCGGGGACCTTGTATAAACTATGAGTATACTTGTATACTTAAATGAGGTCCCCACGCAGACGTCGATAACTGAGGCTTGGAAGCTTCATAATCTTTAATCTTTCTTCATAGGACTTGCCCTTCAAGCCTGGAATTATCCTTGTTGCACGTCCTTGAACATTCTCTATCAAATTCCTGTCCTTTTCAAATCTCGGTGACCACACAACGTTTCCCAACTCTAGATTCGGGCGCACGACAGCAACAAACAACTGCTTCATCGCTTCTGCATCTAGGAACTCGTATAAGCGTCTGATTAGTCCAAGAAGTTTGTTGGATGTGTTAGCTTGCGTTTCAACATGCTTAGAAAATTTCAGCTCTTTGTCGACATAAACTCCGAGATCTTTTTCCACACTAGACTTTTCAATCATTACTCTCTCGTTGCAACCATGTCTTCTAAAATTGTAATCTTGCGGTTCATTGTTATTCCCGAGGTGAAGTACTTTACACTTGTCAGCATTAAACCGCAGCTGCCACGTATCAGCCCAGTTAACAAACTGTCAAGATCATTTTGTAATTGCGCTTTATTTGACGCATCATTCACTGTATTATAAACTTTTTTGTCGTCGGCATACATGGAGGACACGCTGTAGACTGCTTCTGGCAAATAGTTTATAAAAGCAACGAACAAAATAGGCCCAAGAACGCTTCCTTATGGCACGCCACTGCGCACTGATTCCCAGTCTGACATGGTTCCGTTAATACTGATACGTTGTCGTCTGCCTACTAGAAATCTCTGATCCATTGGAGTACGTTTCCCTCAATTCCCAAAGACTTCACTTTACGCAACAGCCGCTCATGCGGAACACTGACAAATGCTTTGGCAAAATCGAGGTACAATGAATCCACTGGCTCCCTTTCGTCCAGCAGGCGAGTCCAATCGTTCAAAGTAGATAATAAGGTAGTGGTGCAGGATCTACCGGCGAAAAAACCATGTTGGCAATCTGATATGAGATGGTGAGCAGTCAAGTGATCGATAATCCTATCCCTCACAACATATTACATTAGCTTACAAACAAAACTTGTCAGACTGACAGGTTGATAGTTGCCGGGGCTGCTTTTGTCACCTTTTTTGAACAATGGTGTTACTTGAGCGTCTTTCCAGTCGGACGGCAAAGTTCCTTCGTTCGAGTTTTTTTGAAGGAATACTGTCAATGGGCCGGCCAGAACGGTTGCTAATTCTTTGAGCAATCTGGGATGGAAGCCGTCTGGTCCACATGACTTGTTGGGATTTAGAGCTAACAGGCGCTTGAGAACCTCTTCTTCGTGTATTTCAAAACCTGTTAACTTCGAGCCGACTGGGCGCTCCTCAATATCTGGAATACTGTTCAAGTCCTCATCTGTGAACACACTGCTGAAGAACTGATTAAGAACGTTAGCCTTGCCCTCATCAGAGGAAATCTTTCGTTGGTCTACTTTCAAATCAGATATACCGTCCTTTGACTTACACTTCGAACTAGCGTACAAAAAAGGCTTTTGGTTTCTTTTTTCATTTTATAGCAATATTTTTTTGAAGTTTTTCACTGCAGTGCGACAAACTTTTTCAGCTTGATTTCGAGCTCTGGAATACAGGTTATAATCAGACTCGCTGCGAGTTCGTAAATAACGCTTGTAGGCTTCTTCTAAGTCTTTAGCTAAGTCTTAACTGCACTTAACTTACTTATAACTATTGTGAGTGTGGGATTTGAAAATTTCTTAGATAACTTTTCTCTATTGTTGGTTATTAAACTCTATCATATCTGAACAAAGCTTTATAAATTTGTTAAGTGTCGGCTTTATCACTTTATCATGCTGAAACGAAGCATTTAGTGATAATTTCCAATCACAGGTTGATTTTTACATTTTCAATTTGCGGACCGACGATAATGCCTGTCGTTGAAGATCGGACAATCTTTCAAAACACCAGACCAGTCTCTGAAGAAAGTTGATGAGCGCTGCATTTTTCCTTCAAAACTTTTCAAATGAGGCAAATCTTTCTCTTTCTACTTGAAGAAAAAATTAACAATTACGAAACCGTACAATAAATTTAATCGATCCTAAACTCAATATTACCATTTATTATTCTGATGCAATAATACATAGAGAATTTTAGAATGTTTAATTAAAATTAGTTTTAATTATTTAATTATATATCTAATTATGATATAATAATTATTAATTAATTAATTTAATATATAATTAAATACGAGGCGTCTACTTGATTCAAGTTATTCCTGAATTTTGGCTTACTTCAAAAAAATTATAATTCAATCACTTAAATTTATCACAATAAAGCTTTTACGTCTGCTTCAATGCAATCCTTGAATTCGAAGCCATTATGGACCACGCCTAGAAAAACCAATCAACTGTGATCAAAGATTTTCTTGAATCCAAACATAAATCTTTTCAAATTCTCTCTTTCATGCGAAGCCTATAGGCGGGGTGTACTATGTACACCGTACGGTTTATGTTAGCTTAATTTAGACTATGTCTAAACATGAATTAAAATTCCAGGTAGTCAAAGTTTTTGTCTTGTGAATTAATGATTTTTATAAATGAATTTTTCTCCCCTTCGAATTTGCGACACGAATTTCATCCATGTATGTAATAGTTACTCCCGTGTTTTTCGTCAATTTTGTAATCAAACGAACGCGAGAACCGCAATCTTTATTGTAATCTCACCTGGAAGTTTTCAAGTTTTATTCTTGAGCGCGAAATATCGCGTATGCTTCAGTTATCTTTCAGCAGAAACGTGTCCTTTCTTTCGAAAATGTTCCTATTGATCGCATCTGTGTTTTATTACAGGTCAGTAATTATTGCTTTTAGTTGTAAACGTAGAACAAGTAACGGACACAGGCAAACTTAATGTGGAAAATTGGAAATAATTATGTTTTCACAACCTATCAGTAAATCCGAAATCGATTTCACATATTCACAAATGCATTATTTATTTCGTACGCTGCAAGTTTACATTCGCTTCCATTTTTCAGTTTTTTTTACAATTAATCGTCTTTAATTCTGGAATGGAAACCGATTTTCAAAATCAATTAATAAAATGAAACATTAAATGCAGAAATGATATAATTTCATGAAATTTTAGTGATGGAAATTGATCAGACGCGTACGTAAAGAAAGTATAAAAAACAAATATTATCTCTCAACTACGAGTGAACAAAAGATTTTTATTATGGACGCAGTCAGGGAAAAATAGTTAGCATATTGTAAATTTTGTATTGAAAACTCAACTGTTCGAGGCTCAGTTCCATTTACTGCGGTCTAATTCGGATGCATTGGGCGAGCATTCCTTTCAACGTAGGCCTGCGTTTGATCACAAGTTTTCTCGATATTGGGGCAATGTTTCTTACATTTGGAGACTCAGGATAAGTGCGGAAGCTATTCTTGCATATAGAATAAATAGATGTGGACGTTGCGAATATTCGAGGTCTAGCTGCCTGGGGAATTTTAAAATATTTTATAATGCAATGGAGAGGAAGGAGAGATTATAAATGAAGCTGTGGCGGAAAAGTTCGAAGGTATCTTAGTTTACTGGAAGATACTTCCGTGGTAGAGCTAAAATCTGGTAATGAAATCGGACATTTCTGTGAAATGTGTTTACTTGGTGGAACAAAGACAAAGAGCCATTCATTTTTTGCAGTGTATATGGCACGCTATAGCAGTGCCTTAACACGTTGACATATGTGTACCACGAAATATATTTCTCCAGGAGGTAGTGGTACATAATACAGGTTGCCTAAAATCGGCCAAATCCGAGAACAAAAAAGGCCAAAAAAGGCCGATTATTCAATGTATACTACTTTATTTGTAGGTTCCGCTATAAAAATTCCATTTCTTTCTTTTTGCAGTATTTAAAATTTAATTAGGAAGTACTCCTATCATAAATTTTAGCCGGCCAACGCAATTGAGAAAAACTAAATCACGGAATTAGTCCGGAAAAAATGACCGTCTGGAACCCTGCTTAATAAAAGTACAAAAAATGAAATAATAGTACAAGATGGAGCAATCGTAGTCAACGTGTTAAATGCTAACGCCACTCACCTAACACATCCGCTGAGTCTGAACCTGTCACAGTATTTAGCACTAAACTACACTCAGTATTTCTATCAGAACATTAAAGAACACAATACGGCAACTCACAAGTTTTATTTTTTGAGTACAATATAATTCAGAGCATAATTGGCCATCAATTCATAACGTTAATCTCAAATCCCTGCAGCACCGCACTCATCATTCTCATATAAATATTTGTATAATTGTATGAGAGTTAAATGGGAGTCCAATATTCTTTCTAAAATATAGATGTGAGACGTTTTTTAAGTTATTATATACAGTCTTTATTTTTCATATTTTTCTTATTACTCTTATTCCGGAAACATCGAACTATCCTGCCAATAATTATTGTTCAAGTATAAATTCGCAGCCAAATCCTTCATCATATTTCCCAGTTTAGTTCAGTGGGTGTTTTATTGGTTGATGTCGAGATTGCCAGATGGGCCTTCTTTCGGCGTAAATGACAGATTTAGACTTTTTTTCAATTGCTTTGTACGCAAAAATGTATGGCTCATTTTTATTTAATATTTATTTTAACGTATAAAAAGAAGACAAATTGAATTGTATCATCGCAATTTACAATTTGCCATATAATATTAAATTTTGGCCTTTTTTGCGAGCGGATTTGGCCGTTTTCTCTTGCCATCATCTGGCAACCCTTGTTGATGTCCCAGCAATGTTATGCCACTCAGCTCACGTCGCACCAGGATGGCTCTGCTGCTATCGAGGTCTTCAGAGGGGACCAGAATTGCAATGCGAAAATTCGCGTCATAGAAGTTCATGGATGATAGCTATTATTTTTCCCCATATACCTTTAGTACATTTATATATCAAGCCTAAACGCAAGTCTGGTTGATGACCAGAGAATTTCTTTTGGTAGTAATTTCCTTGTTCGTTTTTTTATCAATGCGTCGAACGATATTGCTTGCTTGTTGCTTGTACAGATCAAAAATATGTACTTAATATTTTACATGGAAAGTGTGCACTATGCTTTATGATACTTGGTTAATAGATATAAAATACATAATCATAATATATTATAATTTTGCTAAAGAGACCCACATTTTAGGAAGATTCCTCGAAAATGATGTTGAGAATCTTTTGTTTACAACATTTTTCTAGTTCGGTTTTTCAAAGCGAGCGATCGCGTAGCCTCATTTTATTAGCTATTCCGCTGAAGGTATTTTAGAACAAGTAAACTTTGAGGAAAAAACTTCTCAAGCCATCTTTACAAAATGAAATCTAATATCTAATGGATTTGTTATATAATATTTAGATTTTTTAATATTCAAATATTTAAATATATCCCTCGCCAGTGTGCGGTGGAAGTAGTAGTTTTATATCGTCAATATATTGTCTTCAATCAAATTTTCAATTCCTGTTTTTTGACAAATATTAAGGATTAGAAAATAAATTTCAATTTATTCCTCCACCATTGGATATGTTAATAATTTTCTTCAATGATTGCTCTTACTTGAATTTCTAAAAATGCTGAAAAATCTGCCATTTTCAAAATATTTCAATTCTGATCAAACTGATCGCAGTTTAAAAAATGTAACATGAAAGCTCATTCCAATCTCTCTTATCCTATCGAAAATAATAAACGCTCTACGAGTAAGAGTTCGAATTGCTTCCTTTACAGCGAAATCCTTAGGCTCGCCGTGGTTGCTGCAAATAGTCCCGTAGGAGCTGTTGTTTGGGTACGGCTTCAGTTGAGTGCCTGCATGGGAAATTGTTGCTATACTTATCCAGTGATACATGGAGTAATCAATATTTTATTGAGGAAAATATTTTAGATAGATGTTTTTTCCCTTATTCTAATGTATGATTTAATTTGTAAAAGTATAATTTATGTGAAAATTTTCAACTGATGACATTTACAATTAATTAAAAAAGTTTTGCACTCACACTATCGAACTTACAGCTCTTGAACTTTTACCTTTGACCTTTGCGAAGAAAAGAATATTGTTATTAACACATTAGTAGAGAACAACTTTAGAGTACGAAAGTGAAAACGAAAAAATTCTTACGCAAATCTACGAAGTACACTGAAATTTCGCAAATGTTACGATTTATAATGGCATTAAAATTCAATAGACAATTTATTTTAGAAATCATAAAAAGAAACGAATTTAATTTGACTGCTTTCTGTCTGCACTGAAAAAAATTAGATTATTAGTGTATTAGAACATAAATTTCTTCTGAATTTATGTTCTTAAAACTGCAAACAATTTTTTAAAATAATCTGCACTAATTTCAAATGTGTAGTCTGCTACTAGATTTCTTCGAGCCATTACAAAACATGCGAGAGGAGAAATATATCGAGTGCAAGAATTTTCAAACCAAAAAGTATCTAGACCATGGCCCAATTTCTCCGAGGGCAATTTTATAGGTGATTTTGTGAACAGTACGTGCTTGCATACAATTTCCAGTAAGCGCAACTTGCCGCTGTGTGTACGGATTGTAATTTTCACTTGCTGAATAAAATTTTCCTTTACAAAGAGAGCAATTCCGAATAACCTGAAGTTAGAATCGCATGGTTTCGGACAACAGCCTCCCGCAACACTTGAACGAGCGCAAACAACACGTATAAGACCTCAAACAACACGTATAAGACCTCAATCAACACGTATAAGACCTCAAACAACACGTATAGGACCTCAAACAACACGTTTAAGACCTCAAAAAGCACGAATAAGACTCAAAAAATCACGTATAAGACCTCAAACAACACGTATAAGGCCTCAAACAACAAGTATAAGACCTCAAACAACACGTATAAGACCGCAAACAACACGTATAAGACCTCAAACAACACGTATAAGACCTCAATCAGCACCTATATATAAGACCTCAAACAACACGTTTAAGACCTCATACAGCACGAATAAGACTCAAAAACACGTATAAGACCTCAAACAACACGTATAAGGCCTCTAACAACACGTACAAGACCTCAATCAACACGTATAAGACCTCAAACAACACGTATAAGACCTCAAACAACACGTATAAGACCGCAAACAACACGTATATGACCTCAAGCAACACGTACAAGGCCTCAAGCAACACGTAAAAGACCTCAAACAACATGTATAAGACCTCAAACAACACGTATAAGACCTCAAACAACACGTATATGACCTCCAACAACATGTTCAAGACCTCAAACAACACGTATATGACCTCCAACAACATGTTCAAGACCTCAAACAACACGGATTAGACCTCAAACAACACGTATAAGACCACAAAAACACGTATAATGCCTCAAACAACACGTATAAGACCTCAAACAACACGTATAAGACCGCAAACAACACGTATAAGACCTCAAACAACACGTATATAATAAGACCTCAAACAACACGTATAAGACCTAAAACAACATTATAAGACCTCAAACAACATTATAAGACCTCAAACAACACTTTTAAGACCTCAAACAACATGTAAAAGACCTCAAACTACGTACAAGGCCTCAAACAACACGTACAAGACCTCAAACAACGCATATAAGATCTCAATCAACGAGTATAAGACCTAAAAAACACGTATAAAAATTCAAACAACTTGCATAAGACCTCAAACACATCAAGAAAACTTGGATTTGGCGTGGCATGGTTCCTATCCGCACTAATTGAATAGCCGGCAAAATCGGCACCACTCCAGTGCGAGCTGTAAAATTTTTCTTTGGCACGTCGTTGAGGCTCAAGACCAATTCATGGAAATAATTCCGATAAGCCAAGGGAAGGGAAACGACCGAGCCCATTTTCGACGGAAGTTGGAATGTTGATTTTACACGGGAATTCAAGAGGATGTTTAAGATAAATACTGAGCTAGAACGGAATAATTTAATGCGCTGTACGATACATGCAACAGCAAAAGCCATGAGTTAAGATGCAGATAAAATATATTGTATTCAAGATAATGCAACTTCATGAATAGAATTTCAAGTGTTTAAATGGTAGAAAAAAAGCTACCATATGTGAGGGGGCGTTCTCACATCAAAACATTATAAATAGTATAATTGAATTTATGGAAAATTATTTCGTCGTGCTTATTGGCTAAACACGATTGATGATATTAAACTAAGCGCTAATCATGTGATCATTCTGCAAAAAATATTTGGTTTTGAATTTCAAGCTAAACTCTATTTGATATGTATATAATTACATTTTAAATGCAGCAGAATATAATGGATTTATTGTATAAATGTGATATATCCACATGCCAAGTGAAAAATATTTTATTCGTGTTCAGAAAATCCAGGAGTTTTGATGTGGCTCCAGAGTCCTCCGATATATTGAAAAGTGAATTTCAATGTTTATCGGTAGACCGTTTAGGAGGATAAATTTGAATAATTCCATCGTTGAAGAATTGGTAGTCTTGACTGCTGACGCTCTTTGGCATGAAAGCCTTCATAGTTTATCGAAGAATAATAAAGGAAGAGACTATACCATAGAATAGGATAAATTTCTGACCGCAGCTAAAAATAAGAGAAATAACTGCATAAGGGAACATTTTTTAATTCAGAAAAGAAAACCATAAAGAACAAAGAGAAATCACAATCAACAAAGAATATTTTCTCTCGCACGTAAACCAAGAAAATAAATTTAATCCTTCTTATAAAATTATTCTTTGGAGATAGTAAAAAAAATTTAATATTTTTTAAATGGCTGTCATTGAAGCCAAATAAAAAAAAAGCACTCACCGTAGGAACAAAAATTAATTACAATACTATATCGATTTTGTGAATCTCTAAGAAATTTTTATATGTTTGATTCATGTCTTAATTCATAATTGCATTGATTACATTTAATCATTGAAAACGATTACATATTACATTGATTACGATTTTATTCTTTATGGATTGGGCTACCCGATTTCAGTGGAAAAGTAAAGGTATTAACGTTATTTCGAACAACAGTAAGCTCTCAGCAACCCTTACGACGGTTAATCTTCTAATTTCGTTTTCTTAGGCCCTCAATTTAACCCTCCCACCTCTGGACCTGAAAAAATACGGACCTTCATCACCGTACAATTTAGGCTTTAATTACTCTAGCTCGTACTAAATGAGGCCGGACATTTCCTGTGAGGCCTCGCAAGTATTTTTATTTTAAACTTCCGTATTAAAACGAACGAAAAATGTGGCATGGGAAAATAAAACGTACTGCGGGTTGAGGCTTCGAATCAAATATCGCGAAAGGAGAACTTGGAACTCGCAAAGTTACTAACTTGGTTTTCATAAGTGGCTCAAAACGAACTTAAAACTTATATTTTTGGCAAACATTTTTTTCATATAAATACACGATGTGGATATTTATATTTCTCATCATCATTACATGTTTAGAAATAATATAAAATGTTTAAGTCGAGAAGTTAATTGAATGAGATCATGAAACATTTTGATAAGAAATCGTAAATTGCTTACGCTCATTGAAATTCTGAATTCAAAAATAGAAAATAGATTTTTGCAATGGATAAGCAAACTGAAAAATGCAGGCAAAATTACCAAAACAAGAATAAGGGTTTCAATGGTATTTGTTCGAAATGATCATATTAAGATAGATAGACGATTAAATTTGGACCGAAGTTATGTATTAAACCTTGTCACTCACCTTGTCACTTTTAAACCTTGTCACTCACTTCAAAAATTAGGTTTCTAACAAGTCACTGTTATCATAATTTGGGTCATTAAAATTTACCTTTGGCTACAGAAACTCGCCTACAAATCATTAACAACCGTTTCAGAAGTTACAGATTTAAACTTTATTATTGGCTTCAGAAGTTGATCCATTAAACTATACAACTATCTTCAGAATTTCAAACATTATACTTTGCTACTGGCTGGGGAAGGTACTCAACTAAACTTTGTCACTGATTCCAGAAATTTGGTTATAAAATTTTGCTAAAAATTTAAAAAATTTGTGAATCAATCGTTAGCACAGGCTTCGGGAATTTTATCATCAAAATGTTCATCTTAGAGATTGGACTTGACATAAAGGTCCTTGCAAACATCAACGGCCGCACTATAAATATTGCAGTCCAGCAATGGACCAAAGTCCTGCGTTTAGCTTGCCCTAAAGCCGCGACATGAACCTAATGTAAGCAAATCCTCATGCTTGAGATTGATATCGTGGCCAGGTTTACTCGAGAGTCGCCGTCTAGGTTGCAGGTCGCCGGGGAATCCGATGCAATATGTCAACGAGTTTGATTTATGGAGATGCGCGGTGTGACTGCGAGGAACAAACGTGCGCAAACTGACCCTGAGGCGAGGCTGTGGGACAAATGCAAGAAAATCAAGTTTCAAACTGGGACGAAGAAGAAAAAGGTACGAATCTAAAGCTTTTAAGTTGATATTTTTTACCGATTTGATGAAACAGAATCAAATGCTTTCCTTTTCATAGCAAGGAGAGGGTAAATGGACACTCATCTCACTGCAATGCTTCACAGCGTAAACACAAGCTATGAATCGCGAATTTTGATAGAATTTTCAGGAAATGCGTTGACGAAAATGTTTGAAATAAATAAATTTCAATGAATGCGTTGACGAATAGTCGAAAAAAAACAAAATTGTTTTTCCCAATTTCCAAACTATGAAGGTAGGATCAGTTTAAACTATATATCTAACAGACTATTCAAAAGCTAGCGAAAAAATGCTTAATAACGAACCACTTTAAATGGATTGAGCTTATCAGTTTTTTCGCTGTCAAACTCCTGAAAGAGGTAGATGCAAATTCATCTCAGCGAGCGAAGCATCCCCACAAACCGCCCGTCTTGTCCAATAGCTTCCATATCCTTTGATGTGAAATGTCAGAAGCGCAATGAATCCTTCCTGCCAAACTTTGAAACCCGCGCCCCAAATTGGTTTCCACGGGCATACTCTGAAACCTCCGCTGGTTTCATAAAAGGCTTAGGAACAATGGCAGCCGAAGGGGCTCATAGACCAGCCCATACAGCGCGGTGGCAGACACCAAGTCTAATACTTCACGAATAAAAAATTTATAACTCTTTATGAATTCGGCGGCCAGAACAAGTTTTACGGAAATATGAAAAAAAGTCATGAATGTCACTAAATGAAGATGAGTCTGCGAATCAATATACCTTTTTAGCGCACTTTCTCGTTTATGGAAAAAAGGCGCTATTGTGCTCGTCATGTCCATCCGTCTGTCCGTCCGTGATCACGTTTTCGTCGACGAGAAACGCGCTCTCTGTCACTTACTGCAGTGAGTACTGAGTTTTATTTTTTTTAATAGATCTCTTTCGAGCCCAGCTGCTCGTGAATTTTTTTATCAGACATTTTTTAAAGGTTAATGGGTCAAAAGTGATGGAAAAAAATTGTTTGCTTAATTTTATTATCATCTTATTCTAGCAATGATAAATATTTTTAAAAATGTACAATGAAAAATTATAAGGAAGAAAGGAATATATTTTCATGCTACAGTTGCAGCTTCCTCAACACGATCGAATCAAATTACAGTTGAAAATATATTTGGCTACATTCTTATTGAATTTTATTTATTTTATTTTTTTAATCCAATATCTGGATGTTGCAACGGCCAAAATAACTTCTAGTCAAAAAAACTCAAGGATCCTCTCCTTGTCAGGACGGCCATTCCGCCCTCCGACAAGAAGCAGCGACAATTAACGACATCCGTTACCCTCGCTAGGTTCTAAACAAAACCACGTGACCCACACAACTTTACCTACATCTATGTTATATTAAATAATAGACACAGATTCATCTGGTCAACATATCTCACTCAACATTACCTATGTACAGTATATATACTATTAATTAAAAAATTAATACCAGCACTTCTATCATATTAACCAATAATCCTCCACGCGTTCTTTGTATTATTTCAACGATACACTGAAAGTTAAGAGTTCTCAAATCCATAGGAATTTTGCCAGCTATTAACTTTGATTAATTCGTGCAATGGCTCTCACACAAAAAGTCAATGCACCGACAAGGTAAATTGTATTGTATTTTATTGCAAATGTAAATGAAATGTCTAAACCATCTTGCAAAATCTATCTGAGCTTCAAAGAAATTAGACATGTTGTCCAATAAACTTTCTGATCGATGGCCTAACTTCTTTACTCTGTGGAACCCTTTAGTCTACCCTCACTTTTTACCCTCTGGCCAAAATATAGCTAGAGAAGTCTCTCATATAGATAGTTGTGCCCAACTACATTTAGTTGCATTAAACTTTGATGCCATACAATCAACGAATAGAAACCAAAATGGAATGGTTCGAGAGCAAAGTTTCTCTCGAGTTCCAGAGTGTTCTGAAATGCGCACAACAACATTTACTCCTCCTCGCATGGTAAACACATTATAAAAGTGTTTGCTGATTGTTCGGGATTGATTATAATATTGATAGAATCCCGTAAGCCAGATCCCGGTGATGAAAATTCAACTATTGCGTGCTAATTACGGAAATGTATATAGCTTCAAACTCACATTCCACATAGAACATAGAACTCTTCCTTGGCCCCTTTTAAAAAAACTTACTCTTTCTTTTCTAGCACTTGAAATTTCTAGTCTAGTAATGATATCTCGACATGATTGGTAATATCTCGATGAGGATTGTGGACACCAGCCTTAAATATTTGCGGTGCCATGCTCTAAATGCTCAAAGTAACACATAAACTTCGACAAATTCTTGTGAGATATCCTAATATTTTTCTGACTCATGGTGCATCAAGGTGAAGTAAGGCATAATTTCAAAACTTAATCTTTCCACAGTTCACATTTATGCGAGAAAATTGTACCGCATATTGTACTTTCAGAATAAATTTCTGTTATCAATAACCTTACAATCGAAAATAAATATTGAACTTGGTTAAAATATCGAAATTCGATTTTTATGTTCTCCAAGTACTTTTTTCGCCCAGGGTATGCGGCTACTATCAATTACTGAACACTCAATTATGCTCAGATGAATCAAGGCTAATAAAAATCATAATCTAGCCGCCGTGTTCAGTGTCACAGTATCATTCAACAAGTTCCAATACGGTGCCCGAATATTCGCACCAGTTACTTACCTACGCATGCATGCACCTACTGAACACTCACTGGTTTATCTCCTATTATACTACTGCCAATATGGTGGGAACTTCGAGTTTCACATTTATAACTCGCATGTTACAAATGTAAATTTATATAAAGTATAAAGTATTGAGCTAGTTTTGCAGACGCTGAAAGTTGAAATTTCGACTACGCTGCATTATGCAGTCAAACTCACAAAAGATTATAAGATTATAATAAACTATCCTCATTTAAATAATATATAATTCATCAAGCCTTGGTTACCGTAGTATATGACATTCAAGTGTCGAAAATTAATATTGTAAGCACCGCTCTTGCAATTTTCCTAATTATGTGGTCATTAGATGTAATATAATTGGGTACAAATTTTTTATGTGTTGTGTGCATGGCGCTGGGAATAAGTAAGGGTTGTTAAGGAATGTATTCAGAATAGGTAATTATCTTGTCCGGATATTACCTACACCTGAAAATATATTTAATATTACATTTAGTTATTTAGATTGTATTATATGAATGAGCTCAAAGATTGTATTTGTATATGAGCTCAAATAACCGTCCCGGTCGTCAGACGATGTTACCGGCTAGAGAAGTCTTAGTCGGGGTGTTTTCATTTTATTGAATGACGGACATTAGATAACAAGCTGAAGATTAGCTCGTTTCAACGAGAATACTCTCGAATTCCTCCCAACAGGATGGTAAAATCAGATGCAGTCTAACTAATTGAAAGAATTCTGGACGCAAATGGAGTGAAAATAAACTATTGCATGACCCAATACAATAGATTCACTCTAATTAAATTAAAGAAAAAAAGATAACTCGGTACTCACTGCAGTGAGTGACAGAGAGCGCATTTTCTCGTCGACGAAAACTTGAGGTCACGGACGGACGGACAGACGGATAGATAGACAGACAGACAGACGGACATGGCGAGCACAATGGTGCATTTTTTCTATAAAGAGAAAATGCGCTAAAAACGGCATCAAAAATTATCCTAATTTGACAGTCAACAAGCAGCTCACCCACCCAAGCCACAGCTGTTAGACTTATGAATTAGAATTACATTGACCATAAAATGGACAACAAATATAGATTCTGCGTCCAAGCAAATATAATAATACAATGACTGACGGTCGTAAAGAGTCTGGAAATAATCTGTATGATATTTTTTTATATTTTTTATGATATGATGTAATGATATATTTTCAATCTATTTAGAAAGATGAACGAAATGAGAGCATTGCAATATGAAATATTATACATCTGCAATGCAACTCGATATGAGTTAAAAATCCTTGGAGAATATTTTCGAGGGCAATACCTCATTTCATAAATTTTCGCTTTTTACACTCGAATACGGTGGGGATAGGCACCTAAATGATCAGATGCAATTGTTAGTGTTGAGACAAATGTAGGAGCGTAATTTCTGCATCAATAGAGATTCTTTTAGCGAGCACTCGAAAGAGGGGCGTTTGTTCATGCGATAAGCCAGGCGTCGGCGAGGCAGAAGCTCATCTTTCCGAGTTTGCCGACGACTTGGCTTACCTTGGCTCATAAATTCCTGGAGCTTCCCAATATCCTAGCAGCGAGCGTCAGAAGCGCACGAAAAACGAGTCCCCGGAAGCAAGAGTGGAATGTGCAATTGAGGCGATGCCCTCTTGGCGACTCAGACGTAAACACTCTCTCGCACTGACTGCAGCTATGCTGCTATGTTTTTTAATGCTGAATAAATGAATAAAGTTTGCCTTGGAAAGTAGACTGCAAGAATTTTATTACTTTGCATTTAGAGGTCAATGTTTTAATCATGCGACTCCTTAGAGTTGAATTTATGGAATTTATTCCATGTTGTAATTTCCCAATTGCATCTATGGAATTTATTTGTCATATGTCTAGACAGTGATTAATTTTGATTGCAACCGATGACTTTCGAATAATGCAAAACCCAAAATACATAGAAATGAGATTTTTGTTTTGAGTTGTCTAATGTTTCTTTCAAAAATCTACTACATTTTAATTTTAAAAGAAGCATTAGATGGTAATCATATGCTAAAAGTATGTTGGAATGAAACATTCTTTGATTAACTACGTTACTTTAAAAATTATTGACTCGATTCGGGCAGGCAGGATTAGGAATGACAAGATTTAGCATGTCGGGATTCCGGATTTTGTATATCAGAATAAAGTAATTATTAAATTGCATGGATATCAAATCTCGGCAACGACGGGCTAACCTACAAGTGAACATAACACAGCGACGTATGCTTTTGAATATTATGAGGATCTGTCAACAAATGTTTTTGAAATTTGGACCTTCGTCCCATATCGATGAAATATCTTTTCCGATGCAAGCAGCGCATTCAAATTTTTGACCGAAATACTCGTTTTTTTGCTGGTCCGTGTTCGTGAAGATCCAAGTGCTGATGCAATTCCAAATACACATTTTTGTCCCACTTTTATTTGAGGGATACTAGACTTAAATATTGAGGGCGATGCAAATAAAGGGGAGACCTCAGAGGTTTAGTCGCCGGAGCATTTCGAGTGGTTGAATTGCACTCCGTGGTCTAGAGTTTGTAATATTCCGGGAATATTAAATTTGTAATATTCTCATGTTTGGTTATTTTTTTCTTCTGAATTAGTTTAAGATGTGAGTGAAATAATGAAATAGATATAAGAAATTTCAGGTGTGTTTTTGAATATTCGGTAATTGATGAATAGTTAATCATCAATAATTGTATACAAACTATGTGCTGGGGATTGCTAGGAAAATTGTAACTTTATATAAGAAAAAAGTGAGGATAAGTATTTAGTAATTGTGAAAAGGCAATGCGAGGAACGATGTACATTAATAATGGTTACGAAAAAAATTTGATGAGTTGAAGTGATCATATTCCAGAAGTCGGTTTATCTGGAAAGAATTCTTAAAATTACAAAATACCATCAAAAATAATATAAGTCAGTGTCGTCGATCAAAAGAAACGGGAGTAAGCAACTTTTTTAGCTTTTTGTAACCATTTTGAGCTATTTCAAGCATTTTCGTTAATTAAATGTTAATTACATAAGAGATATTTGTAATAAATGATAAAAACAATCACTTCTTCCAATATATGGTTTGGGTTATAATTAGAAACGTGGCAGCGAATAATGACCATAAACTATATAATTACTAAACATATAAAGTTTCACGGCCTCGGTTGCAGTTATTCTGACACCATAATTTTACACTCAATATTTATTTGGATTAAAAGTTTTGTGTATGAGCCCTCATTTTAATTGTGATATATTAATTTTTTATCATGAAAATTTTGTAAATTAATGTATCTTTGGTTATTTTTTAGATTGCTATGATGTACTATATCCTTATTGAATAACTAGATGCAAGCGTCGGGACAGGGAAATCATCTACCAATCATCGTTTTCTCTCATCAAAGGAAATAATGATCTTAGTATCAATAAGAACTCATTGGCTAGACTTGACGTATATAGGAGAAATTTCAATGCTATGTTCCTATGTTAGAACATTTAATGTCTTAATTAACAATATCTTTGTGACGAGATTTTAATCAAGATAACCGAGATCAATGACCTTGGTGAAAATTAAAAAAAACTTACAAATTGTATATCAGGTTACGATTTCGACACTAAACCTTTTTGAAATAATCCAGGCATGGAAGTTTTAAATGTATTATATGTTTGTTATAGTTTGCATGTGTTTTTGTTTGTAGGTTAGTAGACTGGCACCGAAAATATATGGGGCTTCTGCAGCGCGTATCTGCGAAACATATTCGTGTAGAGATGTTATCTCGCCGGAGGACAAGAAATTTATTCGTGGTGGTAGATTCATGCGGGTTTGTCAAACAGGTAAGGGAAAACGGCCAATTGTAAAATTGAAATGATATTTTTTAATAGACAACACCTGAGTTTTAATTCATGATAAATGAGCAATTTTCAACCGAATTTTATGCAGGATCATTTATCACCGAATTCGGTGATAAATGCAGGTTAGAACGCAGCATTATATTTTAGTTTCTAACTTATTAACTGGATACGATATTGAGTTTTTAGGGATGATGGGATCCAAGGTTTTTTGTTTTTGTGTTGGCATTAATTATGACACGTTTATTTTCTTCGATACAATTCTTGAGTTAATTATGTCCGAATTATCATCATGATCTTGTATCGATGAAAAATACTTGTAGGTAAGAAAATACTATCAGTTACGAATGTTGAATGATCGGGATATCATACTATCATACTCGATTTTTTTTGTTTACGTTGTACTGTTGTTTTTTCTTCAAGATTTTCAGTTACTAGAATTTTCACTTCACAATCTACTAACGCAATAAATTTAGTATAACTCTTTAAGTATGAAAAAAATTAGTTCTAATATTCGCAGGGTCACCATAAATATTTTAGTTTCTGCTGAAATGCCCAATATTGCCACCCTTTGAACACTTTGTAGACATCCATCGCACTTGAAAGGATTCATGCTAGGTAGCGAGCACAAGTCTCCCATGGATCGGATAAACTTAACTCCATTAGTTAGCTATCAAGCCATTACAGAAGTTGGCGTTCGTAATAAGGCCTCTAATAGGATTTAGTGGACACTGGAATTGTGTCACGTAATTATGGCCCTATTTAGTTCATGCTTTTTGATCCGCTATATGGACTCCAAATTAGTGCTTCCAAATGGCTGCAGTGCCACTGGTCCCGATAAAAAGATGACAATTATTTATTTCAAGAATTCTCAGTTATTTATGTTTATCTTGTTATTACATAGTTTGGAATTTGCAATGTTTCTGGATTTAATGTCTGTAGGAGAAATGGATTGAACTTTAGGTTGTTGACAATCGTCAACTGTAACTGAATTATCTGTAATTTAAAATGTTATACGATTTATTATTTTCTTAATACATAAAACTCTTGAATTTTTATTTACAATTCCCGGAACTTTATTTTTTTTGTATTTGAAAGCTGTTGTTTAATCTATTATAGAATATTTTAAAATATATTGTTCAAGTATTTCAATTAATTTCAATTTCAAACAATATTTTGTAAAAAATTAGATTTAAAAACAATGGTACATAAGAAAACCGTCGAAATTCGCCAATTCAGCTGAAACTCTTGCAAAAATTTCAGTGCTGTGCAAGGAGCATTCATCAAAAAGAACTGCCTTGCCATCATAGAAGCGAGTCGAGGTGGACAGGGCGTCTTAGCTCATAATCACCTGACCTACTAGAAAGTTTCCCGAGATTAGACATTAAAGTTTATGACCCGTAAAGACGACACGACAGAGCAAACAGAAGTATTTTTCCCTTTTCATGATCTTTGCGCAATTTAGCGACTCAGTCGTTTATTGTTACAGAGCAGCCAAGTGAGCCCGGAGTGCAGCGCTTGCCTTATATTGCGACAATAAAGTGTCTTGACTAACGCCTCGGTACTTTAACGGTGACTCAAATAATCCTGGGGATGTCAGCCGTCCAAGCAACTATAGGACAAGCAAGCATGGAACGACTATATCGACTGAGTGATGCTAATCGTGTTGCCTCCCTTAACTGGATAGCAAAACATTAGAATTTAGTGATATCTGTCGTGATATTTCATACGAATAACAATACGTGTGATTTCATTACGAAATATTTCAATTGAGCGATATAGGACTTGATACCTCAGCTGGTTAATAATTTTGCAGGGTTCACTAGGAATAATAAGAGTACGTCACTGCAGAATTCATTCAAGCTTTGCTGTGGTTCTTTAACAACAAATTGAAACGAAGATTAAGATTAAATTTCTTATATACGATGGAAATAATTAGATGCTTGACCCACTATTTTTAAAGAACAAATGTTTGTATGCACGAGTAGAATTCGTTGAGTATTTTTGTGGAAAGCGAAGAACTCCGTGCACTTCTGAAACGTTGTTTGCTAGGAGCAGTGCTACTGTTTATCATGAAAATATAGGGGGAGATCTAAGAAGCCAGGTTTTTAGGCTTGAATGTGACATAAAATGAAAAGACACCGTAGAGTTATGCAGCTCATAGCAAAAGGAATAGCCATGTATGAATCTTACCTTCCCCTCAGCATGTAAACGCTCGTAGTTTGACTAGAGTGAGCCAAAATATAAACTTGAAATCAAATCTACTTTAAAATCTCATTCAACGTCATTTATTTTATCTGAAAAATTTTTTAGTTCAGTTTGATGAAATGAGTATCAGTGAGAAGTTCTCATTTATCTTGCTTCGACCAGCTAAAAGGAATAATGTTCATCTTAAGTTCAGCATTTCATTCAAATTACGTTTAGATAAACCGCCAAAATTGCTGCGATAACACAAGAAATACACTACAGTTTCGTACACAAATCGCTACTTTGCTCCGTTACTATGCACATTTTCCTAATGAGGTTATAGTACGCTAATTTTAATGTATTACCTTCACTGGCACACACAGACTGAAATAAAACTTCAAACGTCTGAGACATAAACCTTTCTAGAAGCTGATTTTTGTGTCCACTCAAATTACTCAAAATAGAAACTTTGTCAAAGAAAAATAGCTTCTCTCTTGGCTACTAAGGACAAACAAACTTGATGTTCCACGGAAAATTGACCGTTCTTGTATCCTTAATTAGAGAAAACTTCGCCAGTCTTGAGATGGACTGCACTTACGAAGTATTTTTACGGGTCAATTTTCCAGGAGCTTCCAGAGGCCACGTTCACTTTGCCCTCAAGACGGAACTTGACATAGAAGATGGAACTTGGCAAAGCTAATAAACTTTTATTGCTATTCCTGCAAAATACCGCGTAAATATAAAAAATAACCCTGATTCTGGGGGTTCGTGAATATTTTCATTCACGTAGAATTTTGCTGGCACTACATTTTCAATGAAATTCTGGTGAATGAATTCACGTAAGGCCGATTTCGTGTCCAGTGTATATATAAAGGCGAGCCATTTTATGGCACAGGCCCCTGAGGCGTTGAAGAGCCTCTTACTTCCTTCCCGGCCTCCTGCCTCACATACATCAGACCTGCCTCATATACAGCAGACCTGCCTCATATACAGCAGACCTGCCTCATATACATCAGACCTGCCTCTCATACATCAGACTTGCCTCATATACATCAGACTTGCCTCATATACATCAGATTTGCCTCATATACATCAGACTTGCCTCATATACATCAGACCTGCCTCTCATACATCAGACTTGCCTCATATACATCAGACTTGCCTCATATACATCAGACTTGCCTCATATACATCAGATTTGCCTCATATACATCAGACTTGCCTCATATACATCAGACTTGCCTCATATACATCAAATTTGCCTCATATACATCAGATTTGCCTCATATACATCAGACTTGCCTCATATACATCAGACTTGCCTCATATACATCAGACTTGCCTCATATACAGCAGACTATCATCACATTCATCAGACCTGCCTCACATACGTCAGGAGTGATTCACATAAATCAGACATTCCTCATATATTGCCTCACATGTACCCTAACTCACATGTGCCATACATAACTGCCTCACATCCCAACTCACATCACAACTGCCTCACATTCATCCTAACTGCCTCATACACATTAGATTTGCCTAACTTACATCAGACTTGCCTTACAAAAGTCTAGGCACGCTCCACACTCGTCAGAACTACCTAACATAAATTAGACCA
Organism: Hyalella azteca; assembly: GCF_000764305.2. NCBI lineage: Eukaryota > Metazoa > Arthropoda > Malacostraca > Amphipoda > Hyalellidae > Hyalella > Hyalella azteca. Next base: position 501,407 of record NW_025942000.1, on the reverse strand, counting down.
GTCTCACAAACGTCTAGACACGCCTCACATACGTCAGAACGGCCTCACATAAATTAGACCTGCCTAACATTCATCAGACCTGACACACATTCATCAGACCTGCCTGTTTTTATTTTTGTTATGAAAAAGTCATGACATTTTACCAGTTGTGCACGACCTAGGAACTATTTCTTCTTCCTGTCCCCTCTATCTGAGCATAAGTGTTTATACCGTCTTGACATTTGCGAGTGCAGCAAAGTGTTGGACGAAAAAAACAACAACAACGGCATCACCTGTTTTTTCTTGTATTTCTTAGTTTTCCTGGCAAAAAAAGAAAGAAAAAAAAATACATTTTAAAATGTGTCTTTAGTTTCTTGGGTAGAGTAGCAGGCAAGGCAAGTGTCTCAGGAAGACACTGGAGTTTAGATTTAGCAAACATTAACTGAAAACACGTGTTGTTCGAGGGAAACTTCGCGGTTCTGCTCTCCTCTCAAACAAAAGGCTTTTGTTGAGCAGCAAAATTATCCTGAGTGCGAGAACATTTGCCTCCCAGACCTCGGCCAGGAAATAATTAGTTGAAAATCTGTTGGTGGCATTAGAGTCCTTGTTGGAAATATTAAAGGAATAAGTGTCGGTGATTAGCTGCGGAATTTCCCGGACTTGCGGGAATGGTTGGCCATATCATCAGGCTGAGGTGGTCGGCTCATGCCGAGTGGCTGTGTTTCTTTGGATGACCTAAACATTTTAATTTCGAGGAACATATTTTTTACATTCTAAGTTATAATTCATTTTCTGTAGTTTACAAATCGTATATATCAGTAGCCATAATTTGTCAGGTAATTGTCTCAAATATATGAATGAAAGAAAAAGCATGATGTTTTGTCTATTAACTTATGTCATTAGTAATTATTCAGGCATTATACTGCGAAAAGCGTTTTTTATCGAATATTATATTCATCAGAAAGCAATTGATCCAACCGTTATAGCTATACTGATCAGCATGCCGGAAACAAAAGTTTATCAACCTCTTATTATTTCTTTGCTTATTAGTATACGCGATGAACATAACATCAAATGCAGGTTTCGCTCATCTCAATTTAAGTGCGATTATAAGATTAATTAATATTGAATCAGTCTAATTACAGGTTGAAAATCTGGTATATTACCAGTAAGTACAATTAGGTATAAACTGTAATTTATAAATATAATTTTTGGAATTAATAAATTCGACGACCGGCAACTCAATGAATTCATTCGTTATAATAAACAGTTAAACTAGCATGAATGTGATAGTTTAGAAATTCTGCCGTTTGCAACGAGTTAAGGAACGTAGAAAGAAATTTATATCAAATGTTATTAAATGCTGACGAAAGAATAAAGTTCGTTCATCCTCCTGAATAAAACTGCACAACTGATGAAACAAGCCAAACATACGAAGTACAGGGTGACACAAAAAAAACAGAGCTCACTAAAAGTCTTATAACTCCTGAAATTTTATTCAGTTTGAAACAAAAATTCTATGGAATTATGTACAATAATATGTCTCAACTGCAAATGTCTTTTGCTCTGTAGTCCAAGGCATCTCGAAGCTCACACGTGGTAGACTCTTAGATCAATCCGTCTTCTTAATGAATCTGAAACAAATAACAGGATTACTTGAGTATTGTGGAAATTATTCAACTTTTTATGAGCTCTGTTTTTTTTGTGTGTATGAACGTCTGAATTTATTTCCATAAATATTCTGTAGAACTGTGTCATCCCATTCATCACATCTCCTGAATTCATTCCCGAGTCATCAGGAGATTTCATTTGATTATCACATTGCGCGCCCTGGATTCCAATTTCATCTTCATGCGAGACTCCGAGTCAACAACTGTTCAAATATGGAGACGCGAGCGCCGTTTTGTCCTTGTATAGATGGTGAAAATATGCCTCAGAATCTTATATTAAATCTGTAGCAATAAAGTGACGCGAGTTAAACGTCTCTGAAATATCGGAGACCGAGATGAGAGTGGGAGCAGGGACATTTATTGCATCAGAGACATTCATTGAATTCTTTACCTTATTGTTCTTGGATTTATGAGCGTTCCTGCCGGTTTTAGTTAATAATTCATCATGAATTATATGGAATTCAATTTAATACAACTAAAAGACGAAAGTAATAGCTTATAAATTTTACGAATATTTTTATATCAAACTTTTGCACGTCGATGATGTGAAAACATTCATTTTCACTTCAAATGAACAAACTTTGCTGTTTTTTCAACAATTGATGAAGATATGACTTATTTACTTAGTTAATTTGAATAATTATTATTATTCAATATAGGAATTTATTAACAAACGGTAGTTAAATCTCATTAAAGTTCAGTTGCAAATACGAGCAGGGAAATAAGATCTTCTAAGACCTTCAAATATTCCCTGAAGGCTTCAAGAAAAATTTTAAGGTCGTAATTGCAGCGATAGTTCAGAGTAACAAAACGAAGAGCTTTTATCTTGGCACTAAAGACTGGCACTCGGAGTCAACGATCCAAAATTCTGTCGAGTAGACGGTTAAGATTGTGAATTCCGACAAGGAGACGGTTAAGATAAAAATTACGGTGGTAAGACAGTTGCGTTGGAAATTACAATGGTTAGATGATTAAGATTAGTATTTCGACGGTAAGACGGTTAAGATGATTATTCTGACGGTATGACGGTTAAGAAGAATATTCTGACGGTAAGACGGTTAAGAAGAATATTCTGACGGTAAGACGGCTAAGATGAATATTCTAACGGTAAGACGATTATAATAGCGAAGCTCAAATTGAAGACGATTAAGACGAAAATTATGATGGTAAGATGATTAAGAAGAAAATTCTTACGGTAAGATGTTAATATGGCCAAGTCCGACGAGAATAACGGTTAAGATGAAATTTCTGACGATAGGGCGGACGAAAAGGTTCATTCCATTGAGAAACGGTTAAAACGCAAATTCTGATTTTGAAGAGGTAAATAAAGTAAAACTAACTAGAGTTTAAGACTAAAAATTGTGCAATGAAATTATGGATAAGAAGGTAAATCATGACGGTGAGGCGCTTAGTGTAGTAAATTCTCAGGGCAAAAGGGTTCAATAGGGTGAGAATCATAGGTAAGGAACAGAATGAAATGAAACATTCCGACAGATATTAGGTAAAAATAGTTAAGTCTGGCAGGAAGCAGGTTACAATGACAAAACATGACCGGAAAAGGCTTGAGAGTGTGACGCTGAAAAAGTTTAGGTTAGGTTAGGAAGACAGGTGTTTAATTGTTCTTCAGTCATATATTCATAAGCTGGGCTTAGCATTTTACCGAAAACTTTGTTGTTCGCGAAGTTCTGAGTTCATGGCTCTCTTTTCTTCCATTCCTTTGCTAACCTCGTAGATATTTTTGTTGTTTCAAAAACTTTGTTTATTTTCACATGTTACTTATAATTTCTTTCTAATGCATAGAACCTATTTCTAGATGTCCCCATATGATATCAGAGATTGGAAAATCACGCCATTAGAGCTGGTGTGCGGGTGTCTGTCGTGTTTTATCGACTAAGTTTTCAACTAATTTATTATCAGTTGAGAGAATGGACTCAATACCTAAATTGTTTTCCAGAATTGTTCACGCAAATTCCTTTCTCAACAAATTTAAAAGCGGTAACTTAGTTGTCTGTTCTATAGATATGTGAGACATGGTGTAAAAGTTATCTCATGAATTTCCATGAGGGAGTAAGATTTTCAAACCTCAATAGAGACGTAATCGGCATGGAGTGCCCATATATTGATGTTGGTAAACTCTACGGAACTTGCAGTGAGAACTTCACTAGGAATATTTACATTATAATAAAATACTAGTATTGCCAGTATAATAACTCTGTTCATTTTGGTTTGAGAGTGTTCGGATAGGTTCTCTTGCTGGCTTGGTGGAAGTGAATTCATAGTAATGGAGTTTCTTAGAAACCAATGAGAAAATAATTCTATGAATGCTACCTCAATGAAATTAAATTCATTTGATCATTGTGAATAATTCAGAATGAGTAATATATTATGAATAACATTTTTGCGCTTAACGATGAATAGTATAATTACTCTTAAAAAATAGGCATTATCATTATATCTGCAGTCATAGGTTTATTAGTGAGGTTAGTAGAATTTTAATTGAGAAGTCTTTGATGAATTTTCAAAACAGTTAATATGTATTCCGAAGGGAAGCCTTGAGCGGCACTTATGATGGGTTCAAGACTAGTACACAGGTTCTTGAAGTCGGCTACAATTATAAACAAGTTTATTTACACAACATAGACAGGGCAATAATGCCATACACAGCTATGAGAGGCAACTTGAATTGCATTGTGAATATGATGCCTCATTGAGATTGATTGTCGGAGACAACTAGGTTGGACCGAGCTAAACTACATATGTACAGGTAACGGGCTCAAGCCGTATGTTACTGTCGGAACATCGTGAGGTTCACGACAGCCAAATTGGATCAGGATGACTCACAGAAACAAGTGGCATCGTTATTTGGAAAGTAGGATACACAGCATAGCGTGACGTTGATTAATATGCGGCTCATCATGTGTAATGTAAGTGCTGACAATAATTATCATGCTGTAAATAAGGTGTAGCGTCAGTTTTGACATCAATTATCATACTGTGCATCGTGTATTAAGTCAGTGTTGACATTATTGATCATGCTGATCAGAATGTGAAACGTCAATGTTGACATCAACTATTATACTGTGCATTGTGTATAAATTCAGTGTTGACATTAATTATCATGCTGTTTAGCATATGATACGTCAGTGTTGACATTAATTAGCACGGGCCCCATTTTATTTGACGTATTACTGCTCTTCAGAAGGCGCGGGGTAATTACTTCACAAGGCATGGGGTAATTAAGCTGGAGACGCGGAGGTCTTCAGGGTAAAACGCCCTCATAATTACCCGGAGCCGAGCGGCTAGCCTATGATAACATTTAAGTGACAGTCACTGCTGTGCGTACTGATCAAAATTATGAAGTGAGAGTAGATGAGTGGCTGGCAAATGATGTTTTTCATTAATATTGGTGCTACAATGAAGGCTATTGAAATTTCGACGCTCAGTCAACAGGATATACCTGGAATTTTCGCCATAAAGGACATAAAACGATGAAAACTTGCATTTTTTGTTCACGATGAGATATCATGTTTTGCTTATAGTACATGTGTTACATGAGATTGATTTAAAGGTTGATCTGTGCCTGATCTACTATTGTTGCGATCACTCTGTCAATTAAAATATGATGTTCTAATAAACCAATTCGTCAGCGTTGACAATCTTCAATGTGCGAGTTATAAATTCGAGCGCACCTCTTCATCGGGTGACGGTTAGTAATTAGGTAAGATATATCACACAGGAATTACAGTTTGCTCTGCTGTGAAAACTTTAGCAACTAAACCAGTTGCTGTAAAAGTAGCTTCTGTTTTTTAATAAAGAATTTCCTAAATTGACACTCACCCGTGAACCGGCATCAGTCGTTAGACCAATTAAGAGTCGTTAGCATTTTAATTTGGCTCAGAAATCTCATAATTACGGGCGCTCAAGTTCAGAGCAAATTTTTCTCGCCTAAAATTCTTTGTCTTTTACCGAGTCTTTACTTTAAGTTCAAGCGACCCATTTTCCAGCATCCGAACAAACGTTAATTAAACTTTTCAACGAGTTTTTCCGGGCCGTTGTAGGTTCAAAAAGGGGAATTTTTGTTGAAAGGTGGAAAGATTCGTCTTTATGAGCTTCCGCTTTTCGCCAGCATCGCAAAGATGCAGTTCGTCGTGCGAATTAATTATTTTCTCTTCACATCGCTTAAAAGACTTTCCCAAATGAGTAGTGAAGTTCCCGTGGACTGAAGTTAGGATCCTCGGTCTGAACCATTAGAGGCGTTTCAGATCACACACGCGACATTTCTTAAAAATTCAATTGCAAAGAAAATGAAAATAAAATATATTCTGGCCTTCAATGAGAAAGTTGCAGGAAAGTTATACCGCGGTTGTAAAAATATTATTCTATGATGAAAGAACAGGTCGACTTCATGGGTTTTTGGAGAGAATTTTTCTAGCACTGAAATGGGAGTTGGCCTTTTTGACGTTCCTGAAACAGTTTCCTCTTTGAGAAATACCGGTAAACTTTAGAAATCCTGCGATTTTGAAGAAACTCGAAAGCTTTACAGCTGATCTAATGACCTCTCCTGTCAGGTCAATCTTTATATTAAAACACGACAATTTTAACACAAGGTGAATCATGAGACCTAAATTATCGAATTCACCTATTAAATTCCCCTATGATTACTTGAAGGTCATAAAATACCAAAAAGCCTTCAAAGCCGATGTGTTTTCTCGAACGACGGTCGTTGCTGAGATGAGAAGCAGTTGAAGTTCTTGCTTCCATATTCATAAATTTCGAGAGGTAGGTGCTCTGCAGTGACATCAAACAGCCATGCGATGATAGAAGACAATTATTGTAAGGATCTCAACGGTACTCGGGATGATAAAACGGGAGGCTGTAAAATGCTCCTAAATTTGGAAGAAAATTTCTATCTGATCGTTATTCTGATCTTGAAGTTATAATCAAATTATTGCTCAAATTCACGATAAAAGACAAACGATGCATATCGATCCAGCATAAGGAATTTAAAAGCAAAGAAAACGCCAAGAAAATTCACCATATCGATATTGAAAACGTTTCGGAGTCCAGNGTTTTATGTCTGTCTTTGAATTTTGACTTTTAAAGTGATTTTATTCATTTTTAGTTTAGTCGAACTGATGATGGAGCTGGACTCCGAAACGTTTTCAATATCGATATAGTGAATTTTCTTGGCGTTTTCTTTGCTTTTAAATTCCTTGTGAACTTGCGATATAAGCAGACTAATGATCCAGTATAAAAATCGGATCTGGGTGCTAAATCAGTAATTTAATAAAATTATTCCTTCTGTTAAAAGAAAACAATATTGAGTATAAATGAGTTTTAGTGGACATTCGGATTCCTTCAAGTTCCCCATCCTAAATTCATCAGCGTTGCAAGAGACATATCAGTTATAATTAAACCGAAATAAACTGGGCAATTTTGAACCATAATCAGCATTCATCTGATGTTAATACGCATGTAAGTGTGAAGAAGACTGGTAGATTATTCTCAGATGGACATTTAATCCACAAAAGAGCAAGATAACGGTGACCTCCATTTGTCGCTGCATGTGGCATTCACACCTCCTGAATAGCAGCACTTGCTCCAAGGCAACTGATCCTAAACAAGAGAACGAGGCTGGCGAAATGGGCTCTAAACTGTATTCCGTTTCCTTACGGGAGACTTGCATAAATTGCATCACGATCAACGCTTGGATTACGATAGGATGCGCACGACCGGCGGCTTTTCAGCTTAGCTTCGAAAGCAATAAGGTTAGCTAGGAAATTCCGGGTAGGTGACGCAGGGAACTTGGTTTGACAGTTTACATTGAGAGAAATGAGTGAGACGTTGTCGAAACAACGAAACAGTGATGCACTTTTCAGCCATGTGTGCGTCATCCTGACTCAGTTTTGTCCGGCATAGTGGCGTAATGGTACCGCGTCCGCTCTCAGCTCGTGTGATGGTTAAGAAGTCTGTCAATATTCGGAAAATATTACTATTAAAAACTGTAATTAAATATTTTTTTATTACGTTTCGATTCTCAGTGAAGTTGAAATAGCATATCAATGATAAATGATAACAATGTTATCTCATTCACGTAAAAACAGGATAATATAAAATTGTTGTTCTTCAATTCCAGGTTCGAATATACAAAATAGAATCGGAGTAGCAGTTTGCTTCAAAACTAAATCAGACGGGTTTTATCTGGAGCGTTCGAGTGAATTTATAGTTGTAAGCTTTTTTCCCATCTGAATTGATCATCATTATTTACAGTAAATGCGAACAATGAACTTGCATAGAAAAAAAGTCTACAAATGGCAAAAACTACGAAAAAATCCTGTACTTTTTCGAAAAGAGAATGAATATGACAAAATGAGAAACACGGCACGCAATCTCTTATACAAGGTAAAGAACGCTCTATTTATGTAATTTTTCATATTATTTTACCAAAAATATTTATTTTCGCAGTTACTTTTTTCGAAGTTCACTCTCAGTTATCATTTTATAGACTAACGGTTGAGTATCTTGTTTGAGAACGGATTGCCTCTGCTGAAAAAAAGCTGTCAGTAATGAAAAATATGCGACAGTGAATATTCTTCGGAACGAATAAAATTTAATCGAAAAACTGAAAAGAAAACCGATCAATGTATTTGAGCAGAAAACCGATCAATGAAATGACAATGCGCAATATTCCTTTGCCATGGAATGCAAAGAAAAAAAATCGGAGAATCGGATGCTCAGTCAATGCATCTCATTTCCATTATTCATTTTTATCAGCGATCGCGCGCGAATAAAATGATCCTTGCTCGCTATCGCAGTGCTCTTTTTCTGTGCAAACCAATCGCTAAAACGGCAACAGAAATACATATTTTGTTGTTCAGTCTGCGAGGGAAAGGTTTTTTTTTTCGTCGTGTATGGACAATCTTTTTAGAGATGCTAGTTGATTCACGTTGTCGTACACGCCGATTTCTTTTCAAGGGAAGACATTTTTTAGCTTCAATAAAATTTTAAAATTCCATCACTTACGGTCAAGACCTATTCCATTACTGACGTTGAGTTACAGAATAAATGCTCCTATGTTCCAACGATTCAACAGAAGAAGAGGTTGTTGGGGACTAGTCAATAAATCCAGCGGATGTCTCCACTAATCAACGTATCCAGATTAACGTCAGTTTTACAAAGTGCGGTTCAAAACTCAAGTTTTTAGATCTTCGACTTATTAATTATCGACATTCTAATAATCGGGTAGAGGCAAAATTTTACCTATTATTCAACGTTATACTGAATAATATATTCTATTAAATTATACCACTATATCGTCTCAATATACGAGCATAGTCTTCTTGCGTCTCCTCGCTATTTTCATTGATAAAGTATAGGTATATAATTCGCTAGGGGAGGAATACAAGCGAAATTGAATATCCGAAACTACTGATTAAATTATCAACAATTATAATTATTCCCATGATTATGAGCCTCGAAGATTGAAATTGTGTTGTTTTATTGCTGATCGATTTGAATGATTTTTCTATATCTGTGTTCCAATCAAAAATGATCTTCACATAATATATTGACACGACAACACGACATTAAAGCTATTGTACGTTTTAATGATCTGTTTTAGGTTGTCACTGAGCTTCACACTAGTTTAAGAACCTCATTAAAGTGAGTTCTGTTAGACGGAGACTTAGGGACGTCATCGGGTCAAGTAACGCCTCCTTAGTTGCAAAATTCTTTCATTCATGATTTGTTCAGAAGAATTGAAAAACTGCAAAAAATTAACCGCATTCATTTCAGGAGCCATAAAAATTAATATATAATATAATGTTAATAATTAAATCTAATAATTAATATATAATTAAGCACTCGAGAGAAGTAAATTACGCTCAGCAGCCTGAAGTTAGCTCAAATTAATTGCTAATGTAAAGAAAAATTTACCGATATATGGTTAGGTTCCTCCTGATGGACTGTCTAGTGCAGCACCAAGTGCACATGCATCTATGTTAGTTCGCAGGTAGGACGTAAAATCTGTCGATTTCGCACAAAAGATGGCATTATGCATTTATAGTTGTACGAGTCATTGAGACCATGCATTACTGCCATTAGTGAATTATGAAATATGGAGTCTAAATTTGCAATAAATTTTTTGCCAGCTGATTTCTCTAAAAATGATTTGCACATTAAGATAAAAAATATAACTCAGTACTCACTGCAGTGAGTGACAGAGAGCGCATTTTCTCGTCGACGAAAACTTGAGGTCACGGACGGACGGACAGACGGACAGACGGACGGACAGACAGACAGACGGACATGGCGAGCACACTAGTGCATTTTTTCCATAAATGAGAAAATACGCTAAAAAGAACAGAAGAGATAAAACCAAGAATGATATGATAAAATCAAGATAAAACCGAGTTATCTTAGCGACATGAATTTTACAAGTTGGGCGTCCTCAGTTATGATATACATATAGTGCGATCAAATGGAGGAACGATAATGCTAATTGTATTCCCATTTCACTGCTGTTTCTAAACTTAATGCTTTGTGGAGTATATAACCATGCATATGATGGATGATAAATGTTAATGTAAAACCATTGCGTGGTTCCAAATGCTCTTTCGGAAGTTTCAGCCCTTTTGTTTCCATTTAAACAATTTATTGGCAATTCAGAAGGTAGCGAACTTGATAGAAGGAACTTGACTAGGTGCCTTAACTTCATTGCCAATATTTACACTCCTCGAGATATTTCGTCATCTTACTTTGATAGTCAAGATTATAATCAATTATTAATGAATAAACTTTTCCGGGTGGTTCAGTTATGGTAATTCATATGTGAACCTCAGTGAATCGATATTGAATGTACTATTTGAGCACGCCTAGGGACCGCAAATTTGAATGAATTTAATGAAAATAAACACCTGCTCATGTAATCTCCAGCCGGGCGGTCCTTGCAAGCTTCAGGATGTCGAAATTGCCAAACACATTCGAGACTAATTAGAGATATTCAAATGGGCTGCGCGGCTGTGTCAGCAGAAATGCATTTATTCAGCAGGCAAGCAACGCCAGCATTAGGAACTGTGGTGACATACTGAGTCAAACAGACGCTGCCTGCACCACAATGCATTGCATGCTTGGCTTGATGGTAGCATTAGGAACAGTGGTGACATGCTGAGTCAAACAGGCGCTGCCTGCACCGCAATGCATTGCATGCTGGGCTTGATGGTAGCATTAGGAAAGTGGTGACATGCTGAGTCAAAAAGACGCTCCCTGCACCACAATGCATTGCATGCTTGGCTTGATAGTAGCATTAGGAACAGTGGTGACATGCTGAGTCAAACAGACGCTCCCTGCACCACAATGCATTGCATGCTTGGCTTGATGGTAGCATTAGGAACTATGCTGAGTCAAACATACGCTGCCAGCACCACAACGCATAGCATGCTGGGCTTGATGGTAGCATTAGGAACAGTGGTGACATGCTGAGTCAAACAAATGCACCATAATAAATTGTAAGTAATGTGCATAAAATCTATCATTGATTTGCCTCGCCATTTTATTCAATCATTTTTACATGAAATGGTTTAATATCAAGCTTCACTGTAAACTGAAGTTAAAAATAATAAACAAGCATATAATTTTAATAGTTTTTCTGATTATATCAATTCAAAATATGAAACATGTGATGCATATAATTTTTAATTCCAATTATGAGATGCATTATGAAGAGTTGTTTCTCAATACTATAAAACCATAATACTGAATAATAAATGAAAAATAAAAGGGCCGATCATATTTGCTGTGGAAAAGACCAAAAAAAAACTTTTGCTGTGAAAAAAAACAACAACAAAAGTTCTCAGTACACCCGCCATTTACGACGATATTCATACTGAGCTGAAGATGATTTTTCGACGTCAAAATGATCGCATCATTTGAAATGAAATTACTCTCTCAAAGAAGACGTAATCACGTTATCTGACCTCGCATCGCCGTTTCTGTTGTAAAAAACTGACAGTGAAGCGTCAAGCCACGTGACATCGAATGCCAGCACCGACATTCATACTTCCTTCATTTATCTGTTAGGGAAGAAGAAGTGAGTATGTATATAAGCGTGGCTCCTGTTGGTAATATATCCCATTAACGAAGAATTCTTAGAATGCTGGGAGTTGAGTTTAAATACGTGCACGCTTATATAGAATTTTGGAATCAGTAATGTTGGTTTTAAAATTTAAGCTTTTCAAAGGGACAAAAAGTTCCCTCACCTGATCAGAGTAGAATTTAACCAAACTGTAAATTGGAAGATAGTACTAGCATCATGAATGAGCAAAAATATGGACATGACACTAGTAATTAATCACTAATGCAAAGCAAGCCATTCACAAGCGGGACTTAATAAGATGAAGTGCTTACAAAGCATTTTTAGGTAAAGCTAACATAATAAATCGTGAATTAGTGAATGGAATTCATTAATGGTAGATGCGTCATCAGCATTTCCATCGAAAATATCTTACGGTTATTCGTCGGTCTCTGTAAGACCGACTGCTTACTGAAGATAAATTTTCTTTTAGATTTAATTATATCAGGATCTCGTGGTACGATTTGGGGAGGGAATAATATATAGTGGAGCAAAAATGGCAGTGGTTTTCAAATGACTGCAGCGCGAGAGTGCGATGCCTGTGTTCAAAAGAGGTTATGAAGAATCATATACGTAAATTTTTAGTTTCGATTAGAAATTCAATTAAACTTTATTCCGTCATTCAGACCTGCTTATTAGGAAGAATTATCAAATTTTATTGAAATTACCTTCTAGGTATCTCTGAGGTGAATTTTTTGTGAAATAAATGTTACGAATTATTTTTTAGGGCAAATGGACGAGGAATAAAGCCGCCTGACATTCCGCGAGTACGCGTCTTGAGTAATGCCACAATATGTGAGCTTAACATATTGATTGTTAAAATAAATTAAACAAATATAAACTAATGATGTATTTAAACCTGATTTTTAGGTGACGGAAAGCATTTCGTCTCATTCAAACTCTGGGAATGTCAGTCACCGAAAAAAATTCTCATCTCAGCTCAATGATTTTTCATTAATGTAACTCTGAGCCAAGGAAAGTTACAAGTGCAACGATTCGCTTGCAATGGAAGTCGTATGAGATAATCCATGGCATCGATTAATCCCTGTCACGAGTTTGTCTTACTTGAGCCTGACGCGATTAATAGCACAAACTTGTGGTTCGTTTATCAGAACTGGAGTTTAATTCAACGAAAGAACTTCTAGCAACTCACAGATATCAGAAGTCGGCGGAACAGAACGAGAAAAAGTTTTGTATTTTTGTTGGACATATCAGTGCTGGAGGCACGAACGGCTGAAACTAACATGTAATTTTAAATAATTTCACGTTTAAAGCGTAATTTTTCATTATTAATATTTTTGAAAAATGAGGCACGTCTACGAAGCGTTTAGGAATAGTTTTATGTAAGTAGAAATCAACACAGAATACTGCTTTTTAAACTTTAGAGTATCATACATATAGATAATAAATTCAATTTGACTCACAAAACATATTTTCGGTGGAAATAGATTTAAATTAATTGTAAAAAAATATTGAAAACAAAAATTTGATTTTTAATTCGAACTAATCTTCTCAGTTCATCATTTCACATTTTTAAAATTTTATACTGATATCAGTTCACGCACCATGGCGCCAGGCATGAGGGCGAGGAAGAAGTTAGTGAAGGCTTCTATAAAATGACTATAATGCTTAGAAATAACTTATATGGAAAGACATCGTAACTGCCACCCGCAGAGGCACTTTGACGGATAATATCGGCCGCTTTAGAAGCAACGAACTCTTCCCGGTATCTCGAATTGAGGTGTCATCCAATGCAGATTCCGACAGGTAGAGTTAATATTTACCTGTGATGTCGATATTTAGAGGAATATTTTAATGTTGAATGTCGTGGTGCTCAACTTGATTCAGTCTGTTAGTTATTAAAAATAAACGGGCTGATCTTGTGTGTGATAGATAGTCTCCGTAATTTGAAATTTTGAAATTTACTTATTCCTAGTACCATTATTCCGAATTCCTTGTCCCCTTAATAATTTCGCAAATAAAAAAGTCTATTAAAAGTTGGATTATAACTTAGTACAATTCCAACCAAAAGTTGGAATGGATTTCACATTTAGATGCCAGTTAAATTAAAAGCAAATTATTAATTTGTACCTACTTATAATAGTATTCTTACGGAAAAATGCCACATTCCATAGGGTTCACCCCTCGCTACTATATATATCTAGAGCAGCTTTAGAACACACAGACTCTAAATACACTAACAATTAATTGCCAAAAACTCTTAAAAATCTATAATCTCCTGGGAACGACATGAGACATTTAAGCGGATACGGCAATTGCTAATTTGCTTCCATCTTACTTGTGATTCTTCCTTAATATCATTAGAACTCTTACTAATAAATTCTTCAGTATTGGAGCATTGTATTGAGCCGAAGGTTGAACGCGGTATCACTCCTTTGTATCTTCAAGCCCAGTGAAGAAAAGTCGCTTCCAAATTCAGGGCCGCTTCCGAAATTTGGAGTAATGAGGACATTTTGGTCGTCACGAGGTTTAAAATAAAGAACTAAATCTCTGAGCTACGTAGAGATGTATTTTGTTCTACTCCGTAGCTTTTTAGTGGATTTGTTGCTAGAGGTACTGCCCCCTTTTATCTACCAGCCTATGTCAGCAACCTTTTTTTATCGCCATTCGCGAAATAGCTGAGAAAACCAACACTACATATAACCATGAAATTCGATTCAGTCAGTTGTATTGATGATTTTATTGCATAAATGACCAGATGTACTGTAATGTCTCTTAATTCTCTTTTATATACCCTAGCTCGATTATACTATTGAGTATAAATTTAGACTGGCTATGAGGTCACTGCTATGCGGTCACGCGGTTGATGGCATTTCCATGCGATACGAGGACGCAAGAACGCCAATATGTGGCAGCTGTCCACTGCTACTGCTTCGCGGGACGATATTAGCTTCGCCGCCTTCAGACCTTCTAATATTATTCAAAATATTTTCCTACGGTCTCTTCTTATACATATATTTTTTGATCGTATGGAGCTTGGCGAAGCACTACGATTGCTACAGCGATTTTTCGTGCAAGAAAATACATTTTAGGCTGCGGTATCCCGTTAACTATATTATTTACAAGGAGCAAGCGGATTCCAGTATATTTTGAATTTTTGAATGAAGAAAATAATTCCTACTTATTTAACCTGCAGGATAAACGTATTTTCTTATCAATTAATATCAAACAACTCCAAAACAAAAATGGTTGAGTTACTGTCATGCATTTACTTATTAAAGTCATGAGATATTTTCTAGAAAATTTGCGAACACAAAGAAAAGAAAATTGCGTATATCTCTGTTAATTCGTAATTAGCCGCATGAATTGTCGTGATTTCTATATTAATAAAAGTTCATGAATATTGCATAAAATAATTTGGATATTAGATGGGTTACCACAAACGTAGATATTAACTAGGTCATGACACCCATAAATATTAAAAAAATTAGTATTAAAGTATTAATTTCACTTTATTGCCTAAATGAGAAATTAACGTGACATTTAAAAACAAAGAAGATGGCACATAAATTCACTATATCTTTATAACGGAAATAATTTCGGCGTCCAACTCCATCGTCAGTTTACAAGCCTTAGAAAGTAACTACATATTTTATGATCCAATATACAGTGTGTATAGTGAATACATTGTATAATCTAAGATTTTATGAGATCATCAATGATTGTTTTTACGTTCTAAGTTTGTCAAACTGACGATGGAGCTGGACTCCGAAATGTATTCCATTATAAAGATATGGTGATTTTATGGTGCGAGTTTCTTTGTTTGTGAATTTCTTATTAACCATTTTTTTGTGACGTCAAAACCTCACATTTAAAATAAACAAAGGACAGTGTGGGAATGAGCCTCAAACGGTACTGTTATTTTATTAATGCGTTTTTTATGTGCTCGAAATATAACTGAAACACGAATTACACTAAATTATTAAATTTTTCACTTTCATCCAAAATTCTTGCTTGAAAATGCACTTCACATTTTGAAACTTGAGATATCAAAAAATTGTTATATATATTTTAAATATTTTTCTTTTTAAGAAATCAGTCCTCCAAAAGCCACACTAATGTTTACCGCTTGATAGTTGAAAACATCTCTTCCTTCTTTAATAATAGATTACCGAACATTTATCAATTTACCGGCTCAATGCCTTTCCAATGAGATTGATTACTGTTCATACAGCAAATTTATTGATAATTTATGGTGGAAAATCTTACTATACAAGCGTTGGCTGCTGCCATGCCATGCGGCGCACGTTAAGCTGCGCAGCGCGTGCAGCGCCTTGCGAAAATTAAGAGCCTTCAGTTCTGCCATAATTTCAGAATTTTGTTGTTTATTTTGTGCCTTTATATAAAGGCTGAGAAGTGGCCAGTATATTAATTCGCTTCATTTGCCAATCGTAGAATTTTATGGTAGCAGTATTTGTTCTAATTCTCTAAACGTGCTTCGTTACAAATTTTCTAATAAGTCTTGAAATAGCATTATATTTTGATGGTGTACTAGGATATTAAGATATCCCATCTCAGGTCTCTATTACGATATTTTTTTAATATATTTATTAAATAATTTTGCTTATAACCTCTTGGGCAAATATTTTTATGCCTGTCTCTGGATAGCCAAAGGAAATTCATTGAATTCTAATTATTTGAATAAATGACGTCGTGTAAAAATAAATATTCTAGAGAAACTTAATTAAACCAAGAATCACCAACCAAAGTAATTGACATTTTCTCGCAACT
The DNA here is from genome assembly GCF_000764305.2 of Hyalella azteca. NCBI lineage: Eukaryota > Metazoa > Arthropoda > Malacostraca > Amphipoda > Hyalellidae > Hyalella > Hyalella azteca. Next base: position 484,877 of record NW_025942000.1, on the reverse strand, counting down.
TTAACAGTGCTACAAAATTCGCATGAACGGCTTTTACTGTAGTTCAAATAGCTTTTCCTTCCCGCCGAGCGTTTGAATGTGATTTCCATGCGGGTGACAAACAGAAATTATATTTTTGGACTAACCTGCGAATTGCGTGCCGGTAGTTTCTCTGTACTGCCTCTAAATTCTATTCAATATTGTATAAATTTAAATTATGATGTCGAACTGTTTAATTTGCTTCAATTATTAGAATTTTCGAAAGTACAGTATATAACATGCATGGCATACATTCATCTCCGATTGTCTTGATATCTTGAGGTATTGAGCTTGCGGCCTGGAAAAAAACTTTTATTATTTTTTTAGCTCCCGCGTGTTTTCCTACATAGCTTTTATTTCTAGAGTGCATTTTAAGGCAACATTTGAGTTCCCAATGACCGCTCCTGGCACCTACCTTGAACCACAGTATTTTACCTGTCCAAATAAATTAAGGCCTGCGTCAACTGTTCGTGCGCGGGTAGCCAATGCATGCTAATAATTAATATTCCTCGGAAATTTATCTCGACAAAATTTTTGGTGGCCGCGGTGAGAGAATGTTTTGTTGTGTCATTTACTGATTGTCAAAAGTTATATGTTTGTATAGTGGTAATTCAGTGTATAAATCGGGTATTTCTTTGACTCGGTCGATTCAGCAAATTTTAGAATAGTTTATTAACTCAGAGATTCATCGAGCATTGTCATTTATTTCTGTCTAGCCGTGTTCTGTATTGGATACTTCGTTCGTGCTAACTTTTCAATTAGATATATCGTTAATTAAAAGTCGTACGTCGTAGAATAACGATGCGTTTCTTGCTTCCCAGGTGGGAGGGTTTTATTTATGTTGCTTCGGATCTTAAACGTTGCGGTCAAGAATTGTCAAGACACAGCTTATGATCCAGTCGACTGAAGTTCAGCTCTTGCCCCTTGTACAGTTGTCGAGATCTTGAACGCTTACCCTAACTTGGCTTGCCGTCTGAACAGGGTTACAGCTTGAAGAGAATTTACATTTTATAGGTTTGGTATCCGTGGCTAGCTTATATAATAGGATCACGTGATTTCGATAAATTTGGATTGTTTTCTTTGTGTTTATGAACCGAGTTATTAATTTTTGTTGATTGATTCATCCTTATTTCATCAGCTCAAAAATTGACGAGCCTCCATCAAGTTGACATCAAGTTGACGAGATAATCCAACATTACTGCATTTTCATAATTTCATTAATACGAAGCTATGAGAAAGAGTTTTTACAAATAAATTATCTGCAATTTTTTAAATGCAGCTTAACATTTTGTTTGTCGGTTAAAATATTGATATACAATTTTCCTGGTATCGATGACTTAGCGATAACAAGTGGAAAATTGAATGAAAAGAAAATTATTTATTCACTTTATTGATACCAACAGAACATAGATTAATTAATATGTATAACAAACTCTGAATAAGCGTACGGTTTTCCGAGGTATCTCGACCATCATGCGATCAAGAGAATACCAAGCTAAATGCTATTCTTAAAGTACAAAAACTTAGCGCAATAAAATTCATGATATGAGTTTATTCCATGAATTGTCTTAAATACGAATTAAAATATGTTTTGCATTTCTTTTTCCCGTCGAGGCTTGTTAATTAGGCTCCTTATTCTTCCAGCTTTAATGACTACAATTTTAAATACAAATACAAATTTTGTCATTCGCAATTTTTGCACCACGTTAACATCGTATGCTTGCACAAATTCAACTATATAAGAGGTAATTCAGAGATAATTACATTTTTTCCCGGATTAAACTGATAACAGGAAATGTTGATTGTATCGTCGAAATACTTTCAGAAAGAGAAATTTTGAAATTTCAATCAACAAATCACTGTTGTAGTCAGCAAAATTTGTCATGAAAATATAAACTACATGTGAATTTGAAGCTCAATTATAAATGTGAGGTCGAAAAAAATTCTTACACGATTCATACACAAAAAATTCTTACCCTCTTTACCTGATTTTCACTCTCAATTGCGGTCAGGATCAGGGTCGCGCTATCAAAATATTTAAGTTTGTAATAACGTCAGCCAATAATTGACGGCTTTTCAAGATAAGCCCACCATTTACAGACGAGAAATCAACCGATTTCAGAAAAATTTTGTGTTTTCATAAGTGATAAAGTTTAAAATTGATAATTTTTGTAATTTTTAATCACTAAAATAGAGAAAATTGTCACGAAGAAATATTTATTTTAGTACTATGCATAAAAATAAAATCTAGATTGTCGATTAACATTTAAATTTATTTCCTTTATAGAACGAGGTGGCTTACTTGTCTTATATACTAATATTTCCACAGAAAATAGCATAAATTATGCTGTTTGTTCTAATTTTAATTTTTTACCGTGAAAAAAATATCCCAGACTTTAATCTTCCAGAATAACTGTTCACAGTTATGCGTTCGAAACAGATTTTAAAATTAGAGAAACATACTTTCGCGAAATTCGAGTTGCTGAAACCCTCAGTCAAATATTTCAGCTGGAAGGAAATTTTTTACTACCTACTTGACAAGCATATTAGTTATTTAAATTAGTGAATAGTTTTTAAAGCGGTTAATATATTTAGAAGTTCAGGGTTTAGCACATTCATAAAATCTTCATAAAACAAATGACTTGTAGCTGAGGAGAAGCGTTTCGAACAGGCAATCGAGTGAGGTTAAAGGACGCAGACCACGACAGAGACAATCCACTCAAGATTAAAATAGGAATTCAAGGGTGGAATTGGCCAGCGATTAGTTTTTTCATTTTCTATTCATCGAAAATGTAGGCAAAACGCATTTTTGAAATGCACAAATAAATCCATTTACTATATGGGATAATTTAGTCAGTCAGAAACTGTTAGCTACTTTAATTACATTATTCAACATTCGCTAAATAGGCGTAGTAACAATTTTTTCACTTATCAGGAAGAAAAATAATAAAATTAATAAGAAATACATATACATTCATGTATCAAAAAAGATCCTATGGTAATACTCCCTGGTATTCAACGGAATGTCCCATCAATATCTTATCAAATTGCATGAATATATTGGAGTTATAATGATGTCAGGGCAAATTAAAGTCAGAAATTAAAGTCAAGGCAAGGAAATAGGGATGCTTAAAGATTTAAATCTTACGCGTTCCCGTGAATGTGCCTCGACCTTCAGGATTAAAATTGTCCGATGCTAAAAGAACTCAAAATTCCTGACCATTCTAAGTTGCAGCTAACGGTGTTTCATAAAGAAATGACGTAAGTTACTTTTCAAACATTTTGAGCTTTATTTACACCAAAGTTTTAGCTCTTGAGTAATGGCAAGAGAAGAGTTATTATCGGGACGTAGTGAGATAATAATGGTTCCTCGCCAGTCTGGCCTTATAGTTGTTGTCCGACAGCTAACAAACTGAAGATTTCCGACCATTTTAAGTTGGACTAGAAATGCTTTGTAACTCAGTAAATGTGGCTCTATTTTAATCTGGAATGGCACGCGTTTAACCGATTAATCACTCGCCATTTCCACCCTTTTTCTATTCGTCTAGCCTAGAGAAAGACGAGGGCTGCTTAATTAGCCATACAATAGACGTGGAGAAATATTTTCCAAACTGCGAAGCGATGACGTCAGAAAACTTTAGCTCCAGGACCACAATTATATCAATATAAGCACCATTATAAACCTACATGGAGGTTATTTAACGAATAATTGGCATAGATTTAAAATAGAAAAAATTGAGGTTGAAATTCAAAAACTGAGGATAAACATTAGAATACTACACTCCATAAATATTTTCGAGTCTCGTGTTTCATAGTCGGGTTTAGATGAATTTACAGTTTATTTAATTTCAATCTGCAGATAAAACTTTAGTTTCTTGGACGTCTCCACTCGAGCATCAGAGATGTGATTAGCAGCAAGTGATTTTGAAGCGACTGGATTTCCGGAACTGTTGGATGAGAAGGAAATTGAAATTTAGCAGCAGTATTCGAATAAGCTGTGAAAATTACATTTTCAGAATCATTCGAAAATACGCACCTTTCCATTAACTCGTTAAATAATTAATTGGTCTTTCAGTTCCATCGGAAATAAATTCAACAAAATAGTTAGTAAAAAAATATTAACTTTTTTCTAGGAGGCGACAAGACTTCATCAGTAAAGTTTTAGTCACACGTGCACGGTTATTGATGCCAATTTAGTGTTAAGCGTAAAATTGTAGCATCATAAAGTACTATTCTTACGCAGAGAAGATTTATTGTGACTATAGACGTAGCAGTATACTCGAAAAGAGACGTAAAAATTCGTAAAAATTTTATTTTTGACAGGTTATTCTGCGTAGCGCTTTCTAAGCCATCACACTTACGGAGTGTTTTGTAAGCTATATAAGCACATATAACATAAATATGTTCTATATAACGTTCAAATGTAAATAGCGTTTGATATTTTTGTATTACGTCTCAGCTATTTCAACGTGCTTTAATAATCAAGTTCCCATCATAATTCTAGCACTTAACTAACCTGCATTGGCAAAGTGCGTGTTATAGGCGACTTTGGCAGTTTTATCGGCGTATACAGAACCTCGGACAGAACAGGTGGTGAGTTTCTGTCCGTTAATTCTGGCTTATAATTCTAGCACTTAGCTAACCTGCATTGGAAAGGTGCGTGTTATAAGCGACTGTGGCAGTTTTATCGGCGTGCAGAACCTCGGACAGAGTTGTGAGTTTCTGTCCGTTGATGGAGGCTTGTAATTCTAGCATTTAACTAACCTGCATTGGAAAGGTGCGTGTTATAGGCGACTGTGGCAGTTTTATCGGCGTGCAGAACCTCGGACAGAGTGGTGAGTTTCTGTCCGTTTATGGAGGCTAAGCAGCTGACCCTGGCGATGCCTCTAAGGAAATGCTGGTTTGTTACAAGTCTCACGCCGCTCGTGCTGGTCACGCGGCCATCCTTGTCCACCACGTCTGGGTATTCGACGAGCTCTGATACTGTAGCCTGAAATGTTGGTATATTCTTTTAATAATGAGACAAGATCTCTTCAATAAATTGGAGGTAAAATTCATTTATTTACCTACACTACGAACTAATAAATAATTTTAGCTTATATCTCTTCAATGCATTGGAATTCGGGCATTGCATGCCGCGAATATTTGTATTCAACATGACGATATTAAATTTAAAATATTTTTATACATAACAAATATTGTTTTTTTTAATAGTTTCTTTCACAGCACGATTTTTTATGCATCGACATAATAGTACTGAGGATCACAGCACTTCGGTAGACACCAAAAGTAGCAATTTTGATGAATTTATTCAGCAAACGATCGTAAGGTACACTCAGCGAAACGAGCGAAATTTTTCAAAGAGCAATAAAGTCAATCATGAAGAAAATTTGACAGTTCTTCCTGACTAGTTTTATAAATTAATGCATTTTTTGTACATGTGTGAATCATACAAACCCAGTTTGTTCAGGAAAATGGTTAATCAGTGGTAGGTGTAACAAATGGATTTAACGGAATATCCCATTCATTTTCTTGTGTGATATTCTGAATTATCTCACACCCATCTGTGTGTATTATGAATAATGATCTCACAGGTTTGCCGTTGATGATCCACTTGAGCACAGTACGGGGGACGGAGCCCCCCGCCGAGCAGTTACGCTCCACCGTCTCCCCAGGGGCGTAGCGGGCGAGGGCGGGGAGCCGGGGGGACAGCCGCACACCCTGGGGAGGAACTGGCAAATTTTTTCATAAATATTTAAATTGATATATAATTATATTATTAACATTTCAACAACTGAAATATCAACTTTCATATTGTAAACTTAATGGTTAATATTTCAGTTTCAATTCTCGAGCATTTGTGTTTCAAGACAAACCAATGGGATAGAGGAATGCTGCTGGGTCAAAGATTTCTCTATAAATCCACTAGAGCTTCTTTTCATCTAGATGTAATTTTGTTCTACATTATAGGACATTTATTTACTGTCCGACGCATGTATTACACGGTATTAAATAATAATAAACATGAGTTAATACTTGTAGTTAATTATCGTTTCAAATTTCTTCCGATGGAAATTTTCTAAGTCATGATATCTTCCAGTTTTTTTTAATGAAAAAGTGAAATGGAAAATGGAAATAAGATTTTTATGAAGGCCAGCCTCCGTCATCACCTCGCACTGGTGGCACCATCATCACCCCATCATCAAGTTTGCTCACCTACAACTGTCATGTTTTTGTACATGACGGCCGTCTTGAAGGCCGGGGCCTCCGTCATCACCTCGCACTGGTGTGTCGTTATCAGTTCCTAAATACGTCAGGGATCAATTTGGGACTGGGCATCAGAAATGTCGTTATCAGTTCCTAAATACGTCAGGGATCAATTTGGAACTGGGCATCAGAAATGTGGTTATCAGTTCCTGAATACGTCAGGATCAATTTGGAATTTGGGACTGGGCATCTGGGCATCAGAAATGTGGTTGGTTATCAGTTCCTGAATAAGTGAGGGATCAACGTGGAACTTGCGACTGGGCATCGGAAATGTGGTTATCAGTTCCTAAACACGTCAGGGGTCAACGTGATCTGACACCGGATTAAAATGGAATGAATTCCCAGTAGTTCATTCTACTGTGAAGGAAGAATTCCTGCCAGTTCATTCCTCTTTAAATAAAAAAAAAATATTTAAATTCTCAGTGAAGAACAAATCACTTAAAGCAAACAGAGCAAAAAATTCTGAGTTTGAGGTGAAATTTTTTTAGAGAAGTAAATACGTAAAATATGAGCAATTACTCTCAATTATTTAATTAGATTATCAGGGCACTTAATATTGGGCTTATTATTACTGTACAAATTAGGAAAAATTAGATGACTGTGAGGCACAGGCGTTGATCATGTTCTACGTCGAGCTTTCGTGATGGCGGTGAGAAATTTTCGCTCTCGTATTGACGTCAAATTGAAAAATCCCATTACATATGCCCAACGGATGCCCAATTTATAAAGTGAATAATAGTAGATAAACATTCTAGCACATCGTCGGAAATTAAACATTCTATGATTGCCCGATGATTCTAAACACTCTTCTGTTGACACAGCAACTGTTCGCTGTTCAAGATTGATGAGTGTTCATCATGGCTGATGCAATGCAATGTACATAGTACTGAACTCGGCTGCATTGAAGCACGTAATTTTACATGACTTATTCAAGTTTGCTCGAACGAGCTGAATGTTTTATTAGCAAGAGATTAGTTTGACTTGTTTTGGTTTCTCACAGTGAACTTTTCGCAGAGATTAAGCAGGGAATTAAGGGAGGCCGGATTTGTTTACAAATTGCGAGTATCAAATGCAGTATTTGTTATAAGTATAAATAATGATTCTGAAAGCTCTTATTTAACCAGCTGTACAAAAATATCGCGCACGAATTTTACTGTTACATGCACTGCTTGATATCAATGAATTTTATTGTAAACAACCAATGAAAAGCACACGAAAAGTTACGAAGCTTGCGTCAAATTATCTGATGGCGCTTAAAATCTACCATTAATATTTCAGAGTACGTAATTGCTATACTGCCGACGGACAACTAAAACCCTCACCGGTCCGTGTTGCGATGGTTATTCGTATACTCCTCAGGAAACCAGTTGCTCCCGTAAGGCCCCAAAGTCCCCAGCGGAGGATACATGGGGTACGTGGGTCCGTAAATATCCTGGGATGTAGGGGACCTCGAGGGATCATCGTGCGTGTGCCCAGGGGATCTTTCCTCATACAGGGTCGAAGGAACGTCGATTTTTACGTCCCGTTTTTCGAGGTGCGTTGATTTTACGATCATTGCTGCGGAGTTAGATTTGGAACTCCGATAGAAATAATTTGCCGGAATTGCTCGGCTCTCTGGCGATTTTTCACTTGCATAGCATGTTATTGCTATCAATATCACGAGTGCTTGGAGAAGAAGTACGGGGCGACACTTTAATGTCATTTTTACTCAACAATTTATTCCAGTATCCTCAAGAGACATTCCAGTACGAAGGCACAAATGAGCACGGGTAGCAAACAGCCATGTCCGATATACTCCGGCCAAACATGTTCAAGTTCGAGACGCCGCATTCACTGTGTTCGTTCAAGGATGACACTGAAGGTGAGCACACTGACCTAGATAATGAATGAATGAAGAGCGAGTAATTAATGAACAACTAAATAACATGTTCACAAGCATATTATTTCAAAATTATGCATTCTCAAACAAAAACAATATGATATGTAATTTTTGAGCGTCTATGCGGTATTAATGTTTGTCTTTAGAGAGACCATTCCTGATCACCTCAAATTAACTACAAGCCCATGTATATCAGCACCTACAACAACGCGTATATAATAACAATGTTTGTATAAATGAAAACAAACCGTGCTACCCAACGCAGGGCAATACAATAACTTGCTGTTAGCGAGCCTCATCTCTCTTCATGAATGCACCAGTCAATCACTGGGGGTTTCTATTGGATCACCAAAAGCGATTTCCGCTGTCAATTCCTCGTTAAATTTCAATTTGCGTCGTTTTAGAAAAGTTTAGACAATTACTCACGCTGTCGGCAGAGAGAATTGCAGTCCAACTAAAGCTTGCCAGCAGCACCTCCATTAAGTGAAGGTTGTTGTTTTTTAAGTTATCAGTGATATGTTGCGTTGAATTATCCGCAGAATAATTATTATTGCTTTGTAGGCGTTCCCAATATAATGTGAAATGAAATGCCCTAAAAGTAATGTCTTTCTATACCGGTATAAATTTCCCCAGAAATATAAACCATCAGTTATCAGACCGATCTAAGGAAATAAATTAAACTTACATTTGGTTCACCGAGTATGAAAGTAACCTTAGAAGCACGATAATTACTCATTACCATGGCTGGATTGCCGAAAATGTGCTCGGTTTTAGAACGTACTGAAGTTAGAATTTCAAAATAATTAAAAAAAAAACAAAGTTTAAGTTTAAACAAAGAATTTAAATTCATATAATGTGTCCATTCTTAATTCTTACTGCTGGTTAATTGTCAAAAATAATTTGTCTTTTTCCATTTTTAATAGCCATTCAAAAAATCAATATTCAAATGCAGTATCGATCAAAATACTGTATTTTTAGCTCCATTTTGGACATAGCTCGAATAAAATATTACGTGGGAGTTTGGAAAACAATTTAATGGCAGTCAGTGCACAATCCTGGCCTGAAGTTGAGTAATGAATGCAAGAAAAAAGATTCGTCAGTCTTGGGGACTTCTAGAAACAGTTGCGTCGTAAGACGAAGCAGAGCGACCTTTCCTTTGTCCAGGGTTGGGACACATCGGGCAGCGATCTGGCGAGGTCGATTCGTATTCATTGGATGTTTTCAGACGGTGGGCTTTGAGCAAAAACTCCCAAAATTGGCCGCTCTAAACGACTCCAAACGACTTCTGAGAAACAACTCTCATGATGGAGCGTGGAGTATCGGAGAACGCGATAACACTGCTGGCATTGCCATGCTATTTGAACAGTCGAAAATAGATGATTATTGAAGTAATAAAACGCAAAATGAATGTTGACCAGAAATATAAAATTCATAGATCTTCGGGTTATTCCGAAAGCTGTTCGGAATAAAAAAAGCTCATAACAGTGTAATCGCAATTTTTCACATGTACGCTTCACGTAATCTTTCTGTTTAGACCTTCAGTCATCCGACCGAAGTTTACCTGTAGATAAATTGTCATTCGTAGTTCAAACCTCTTTAGTGGCGAAAAACTTCGGTGAGTTTAGTGCTGCAATTTATTAGTTCTGCATTATTGATTCCGATATATTTTTTGATTCACTTGGATTTAGTTTTGCTTATATTTGTTTATCTTGTGTATTAGATAGCTAATATTTCTTGTCATACTTGCAGAAACTATGTTTTCAAGATTACCCAAATAAAACTCCTTGAAATCTGAGTATCGAAATTTCGCCTAAGCCACTAGTGCTTAACAAACAGTAATGAAAATAGCAAAACTCTCTAAAACATCATTCTAAATTTTTGTGATAGCGCGATGTACTTTTGAAAACTCGTTGAATTTCAGGGAAATATTCTCCCTCATGAAGCAGAAAGTCTTAGAAACTGGTGTTAAGAGATCGGCTATTGCGAATTTTTTAGTACATGAAAAAACCCTGTCACGAGGAGCCTAAAATTTCAGATTAACTTAACTCAAAAATTGTAAAACGTCTCTGGCATTGATTATGCGTAAGTTCAATGTCTGGACTAGACGATAATCTCCCCAAGTTCAGAGTGTTTTCAAAATAAAAGATAATTTTTTCCCATTGGAGATTGACTATAAAAAAAGTTACCCGCCGCTAACTTGCCAATGTTTTTCGCCCCGCCTAACAGAATATTCTGAGCCACAGTGGCACAGATCTGCAAATCTGCACACTTGAATCTGCACAAATATCTGTAGGTGCACAAATATCTGCACAAATATCTGTAGGACCTACAGTATACATTTAGACTACGCTCAAGTACACGTTCTGACGAAAGTTCCCGTAGCTGTCTAAGTACACGAAGCAGCCGATTTCTCATCTCTCATTAATGATTTTAGCTCGAAAAACCAACATTGATTGTCTAACGAAGTTACAAACGGATATAAATTTTTGATAATAACCGGGGCTTTTTCACCGCGAACAACTTAATTGGAACTCTTGCTACAAAACATCAACTTGGGATGGCAGACAATGTTCGCAAGTTTTCTTTAACTGAGAATTTTGGTGTTTGATTAATTATTTATGTGTATAAAGAACATTTAGAGCCGAAGAAACATTGCATATCACAGATTTCTCTTAAAATCATTTCGTGAATTTCTGCAGCGTATTTTAACTTGACTTTAATGGTTTTTTGGGTATTCATTGTTAAAAAAACGTTTGCGATTTATTGTTGAAGGCATTTTCGATGAAATCGTGAAATCCTATTGTTATAAATCTTGATATTCCATTGTATTTATGTCTTGAGAATCCATTATTATTTTTGAGAAATTGAATTGCAATACTGTGTTAAGGCGCAAAGATATACAGATCCTAGAGTTGCGGAGAGGCGAGAACATTGCTTGGACTTTATAGAGGAGAACTTATAATATACGAGCATTGGAGAAATGTTAACGTTATCCCGTAATCTACCGCCCTTTAATGTACTGAGTTTTACGAAAATTGCGGCGTTCCTCATCATGAAAAACGTAGCTTTTATTTACCTGTATTAGACGGAATTGCTACGACCGTTGATCGTTACCAGGATCGTTCGCCACAATATTCGTTATAATGTTGAACCATTATAAGGAAAAATAGCTAAAAGGATAATATATGACATGAATAGGTTTTAAACTAAATAAATATAGAAGGGCTGATATAAGTTTTTTTTCTATTTCAGCGACTTCAAACGAGAAAAGATCAAAAAATTCATGCCGGAAGGAGCTACCGTTTTTAAAACTCTTTTTCGAATTATTAATAGCGGGTCATATGACGCCATGATCAAGGCACTATCTGTTAAGAATGTGTATTCAAAATTAATCAAAATTCATTGAAATCAATAATTTGCATTACGACGGCAGCCGCAAGAAGAAATTGACTAACTTAACGCGCTAGAAAAATTTCTTGTTGTACATTTTATCCATGAGTTTCAGTCATGTTTATCCAGCAGTTGGAACAGGGATTCTAGTGTAAGAGGTGCCAACATCTTTAATAATACGATTTTATCTTGTCAAACCCTGAATTTAGTAATACATTTTTTGGCGCTTTTGAGCTAAATCTAAATAAAATGCAAATCAGCTTGAGATCAGCACAATACGACACAATACCCCAAGAAGGTAATTGATAACTTACACATAAAAATCAAAATATTAATTAGACCAGATACTTTAATCCTCAATACAGACAATTCTAATCAAGATCTTGACCATCGAGCCTAACGCAACTCTTTCGAGGGCTCTCAGCCACCGCTGCCATTACCACCAGCAAACAACTTAGTTTGTTTAATTACTTTTTCCGATGATTGCAATTGTGGCGCAATCTTATACTATGAAATTTTTTGAATTGTAAAAAATCAAATACAGACTCGCAAGCAAATATATTTTGAACGAATCTGTTAGCGGCGGAATTAAAACAAATATGTTTTAAACGAAGCTGTTTTTGTCTTGAAAATGCTTGTGAAACTGGTTGTTCCATTTTCGACGCCATTCATCCATTGCGTTTTCACTTTAGAATTTTAGGATATTAGGCAGAGTTATAGCAAGGCTTGAGGAACAAATTTCGCTTTTAAAAATTCTCATGAAAAGTAGAAAAGATTTGAAAATTTAACATTAAATCATATAATAATTTGGTGTTCAAGTTCTGTCATCACTTAAAATGAAATATTTTGAATCAATTAATTAATTTTGAATCAAGTGATGGGTTGCGGCTTCTCTTTAAAGAATTCATTGTTCACTTTAAGATGAAAAATTTCACTGTATACAAATAATTCTGCTCTTCAATGATGTGAAGCATTCTAAATTATCTCTGTATTTCCAAATTTAATTTTTTGGCAGATAATTTTTAAAATCAATTATATATATGTGATTGCTGTGTCCGTTTTACTCAAACTTTCACTTTCCTAAATTATATTCGAAATGAAAATTTTATCAAACGTGAAATTCAAGATCAGCTTGGATTTCATTAAAAAAAGTATCCGGCCAAAATCATTCTGATATATTATTATAATAATAAAATTCTTCGATTAAATTTTCGAGAATGAGCTCTAAACTTTTCAGCGTTTTGATGAGATCAGTAAGGGGAGCTGCGTTGTTCGAACCAAGTTCTCCACAGCACACACCACACGACCTCCCCTCACGCACGCTGCAGGGGTACTGGGCACTGGAGGTCAAACGAGCGTGCCACTCACGCCAGTGATATGAACAGCTACTTGAGTTAACTGTTACCGTACTTATTCATTTAAAAAAGAATTTTTAAATAAATTTTAGCACGAGATAATTTCAAACATCAATTTATTTGAACCCATCTAGTGATAGATCGAAACTATAAGTTAGACTGGTGAATGAAAAATTAGTTTTCTAAATAAAATTATTTATACTCCGCGGGATCGTAATTATAGTTCATAATCAATAATTATAGTACATAATCGGTCAGCATAATCTTTATGAATCACCTGCAATCTATTGCTCCATTAATTTTGGTTTATTCTAAATAGGGGAATGTAAATTCCTTTAGCTATTAAATTTTGACATAATGGGAGAGTAGAATTTTCTCGAAAATCTACGTTTAGACGCCCATACATTCAATAATCTCGAAATATAAATGGATGGGAATCGAATCCATACGAATAACGTGTACAAATATCACAGATTTCGAGAAATAAAAGTTTGTGAGTACCGGAATCCTGAACACAGGTTCATCAGTACTGTGTTTCTGAACAGAATGCAAGTAAATGCAGACATGAGAAGTACTGAGCTCTCTAAGGCCCTATAGTGCGCCATGGTAAGTTACTTTGGGCCCGCGAACAGGCACGTGTCCCACCGGTGACAGCTGGCAAAATTGTTCCTTGTGTTTGGGCCCAAAGTTAGAGGCCGTAATTACGCCGCGCTGGGCTATTGACGCCTTCATCGTGACCAAACCTGCAAGAAATATCCTGACGAGGCAAACTACAGCTTCTCATGTTGTGCAGGTGATGACGGACGTAGTGATGTAGTGGAGATGATGATGGTAGACGTAGTGATGTAGTGAAGAGGATTTAGGATAGAGGTAGTGATGTAGTGGAGATGATGACGGATGGAAGAAGTGATGTAGTGGAGGTGATGACGGATAGATGTAGTGATGTAGTGGAGATGATGACGGTAGACGTAGTGATGTAGTGAAGAGGATTTAGGATAGATGTAGTGATGTAGTGGAGATGATGACGGATGGAAGAAGTGATGTAGTGGAGGTGATGACGGATAGATGTAGTGATGTAGTGGAGATGGTACGAATAGAAGAAATGATGTGATAAAGTAGATATTGGATTGATGTAGTGATATAGTGGAGATGAAGACGGAAAGATGTCTAGTGATGTAGTGGAGATGATGTTGATTAGATGTAGTGATGTAGTGAAAATGATTAAGGATTGAAGTAGTAATGATTGTTGCGATGAATATAATGAAAATGTACGTTGTTCTAGTGTTTCAAGGCAGATACGCGGTCTATGAGGTTCATACGAGTGTACTTGTGAGAGATTAGAAGGATTTAGGTCATTATACTATTGGAAAGTCGATAAAAATATTCATTTCACTGTGGAATTTTATTAAGTATATATCCATGTCTAGTTCAAATTTAAAATATTATGGGGATGAACCACAATTTTCCTCCTTTGAATTCTTTTATTTTAAGTGCGATGAAGAGAAGCTTTAGGTCGTAAAACCTTGCTCTCTGTGTAATGATGAGGAATTAAATCATCGACCTTCTTTCAGTTGAATTCTATGCGAATTTTAGGTGAATTCTAGGCGAAATTTTTGGCTCTACCTAAGAGAGAAAAAAATTGGGCGGTCAATGAAGTCTTTCAGGCAAGGGAGGAGTCATTGTCTGGGCGCGATTATTTTTCGAAATCTTCTGTCGGCAGGAAATTGAACGACATTTTTGTACTAGGACCGATCGTGTTGGAAAATAAACGAGATTGTAGACTGCTTTCTTTCATAATGAAGACATAAATAAAAATTAAAATAGTTCTCCACCATCTGAGAAATCTTTATCAACTCTTAATTATCTGTGTGAATGTTTTTAGAGTGCTGTGAAATACGGTTTTTGGAATAAATTTTACGTTTTTACTTTTCACAAGCAATAATTGATAGATTTGACCCCAATAAGCAGATTAAATTATGTCTTTTTGTAAATTTTTGTCTCCTAATTGCCTTTTTAGTGCATTTTCTCATTTTATGGAAAAATGCACTATTGTGCTTGCCATGTCCGTCAGTCTGTCTGTCCGTCAGTCCGTGACCTCAAGTTTTCGTGGACGAGAAAATGCGCTCTTGTCACTCACTGCAGTGAGTACTGAGTTATATTTTTTTAAAAAAGTTTTACTCTTTCGTCGATATCCAAACATAAAATTTATGTAGTTTCTAAGGCATGTGCTATTTCGGAGGCAGGAACGTTGCATGTTTATTCCGAGCTCAAGGTTGTACGTGATAGCAATTTTGCAGCGCTGTTGGTGCGGGTCTGTGGTATGATCGATCACTGAAATTTCCTGTTCGACATGAGAAATTTACGGCGCTTGTGGACGGCAGATGCTGGTGATTTAAGCCACAGATCCCGCGATACGTTTACTTCAAGTCTAAGCTTATCGAGGCATCAACTTGTTTCGTGAGTTGAAAATAAATAGCGAGTTAAATAAAATATGGCATACAAAATTGCGCACAAGATAACCTAGGTGTAATAAATAAAAAAGTATAAGATCCAAAAATATGTACTAGAACCCAACTTAATTATGAGATCCAAACTTACGTATCAGATCTCAACTTACGTAAAAAATCCAGGCTAACGTAATAAATCTCAATTTACGTATAAAATCCTTACATATGCATAAGATCTCAACTGACATATACGATTCGAACTTACGTACAAGATTTCAATTTATGTATAGGGGCCCAAATGACGTAGCGGTAATATTTCGGAGTTCGTGTAATTAAGTAAATTCCGTTTCCGTAACCATTTACAATTGTGTCCATCATTAGCTCCTGAATGGCTTAGATAAAAAATTTTCACGATAAAAATTAAACTTTCATGATATTCAGTTCATTGAGCTAGAATTAAGTAAAGTTTATGGTAAGAAATCAGCGGTTGATTTTCATTATTTAATAAACTGCGTACAATTTACATAACTCACTATCACAATAAAATTCAAACCATAAATCAAATGATGCAACGTCTATCTAATCTCACACTGAAGGAAATACGAGTATCGTGTCTGAAACGGAACGAATGTCAGAAATTTATAAGCAAAGAAAACAGCCAGAATATTAACCATTTCTTACGAATAATAACGTTTCGGAGTCCAGCTCCATCGTCAGTTCAAAGATTTAGCTGGACGCCGAAACGTTTTCATTCTCAAGAAATGATTAATATTCTGGCTGTTTTCTTTGCTTTTATATTCCTGATAAATTTGCGATTTCAGTAATCTAGTAATTTTAATACTTATATGGAACGAATGTCCATTTTAATTCCAACCTGTGGATACTTTCCGAAAATTCAATTTGAGAATAGGACTCTCAAAGAACGATCAGATATAAGTCCATTTAATCTACAAGTCGTAGTATCGACAAAAAATGGTCGGAACTTCATTTTAATCCTGAGTTTCCGGTTCAAAAAATACCGTAAATTCAGTGCTTGAATTCATCAGCCATGGCGAGATGTAGCTGGACTAGTAGACTAGGAATAGCTTCGTTAGCTGCGTAAGACTGAGAAACGCCTTTGTGGTGCGAAGCTTCACGAATTGAGTTCTGGAAACAAGGCCTCGTTCCTCTTGAATAGCTGCCTAGAGCTTCTGCTGTCAGGCTTCCTTCAGTCACTGGCTACAAATTGAGCAGAAATTGATTTCAGCCCTGAAGTGAAATTGCAGTCGAGCAGCAGCATGAGGCTCCCTCTCTTCAACCTCGTGTGATACGAGAAGTTCGACTTAAATCATGGATGAAGTAAAGAATTTATTTAAAAAACATATTTATCAAAGTTGTGAATAACTTTATTCTGAATCTGTATGTATTTATTCTGTAACAAAGATTTTGTATTTAGTCATGCCTGCAAATTTATGATATCAAATGAAAAATTCTGCAAACTGTGGTAAAGAATATTAGAGTAAAATTGCAATTGATCACTGCGATCAGCTTAAAATCACCTATCCTAAAGCACCATGTGAGGCTATCCCGTCTCTTCGACCGATATCGATGTCTACAGATGTGAGGCCATCCCGTCTCTCCTTCAGATATCGATGTCTAAAGATGTGAGGCCATCCCGTCTCTCCGACAGATATCGATGTCTAAAGATGTGAGGCCATCCCGTCTCTCCGACAGATATCGATGTCTAAAGATGTGAGGCCATCCCGTCTCTCCGACAGATATCGATGTCTAAAGATGTGAGGCCATCCCTTCTCTCCGACAGATATCGATGTCTAAAGATGCGAGGCCATCCCGTCCCTCCGACAGATATCGATGTCTAAAGATGTGAGGCCATCCCGTCTCTTCAACAGATATCGATGTCTAAAGATGTGAGGCCATCCCGTCCCTCCGACAGATAAGATATCGATGTCTAACGATGTGAGGCCATCTCGTCTCTGTGACCGATATCGATGCCTAAAGATGTGAGGCCATCCCGTCTCTTCAACAGATATCGATGTCTAAAGATGTGAGGCCATCCCGTCCCTCCGACAGATATCTATGTCTAAAGATGTGAGGCCATCCCGTCGCTCCGACAGATATCGATGTCTAAAGATGTGAGGCCATCCCGTCTCTGTGACCGATATCGATGTCCTACGATGCTTGTATTTAGTTTGGTCGAAGAAAACAAGTGTGGCATGCCACAGCAAGAGCTGGTGCGATGTGCATTTGTTCTGAAGAATATATTAACAAGCTGAGGTTTTCCAGGGCAAATAAAAAATGCAGAAAATGTATACCGTATTTTTTACGGCCGTTGAACACACACATCATGGCACGCTCGGAACTTCAGATATGATGCCTTTCATGGCCAAGAACGACACTGGGATATTTCAAGCTTGACGCATTTTAGGGAAATTAGGGAACGACGCAACAGGGTACTTCGTCTCCATACACATAAAACTTCCCTAATGAAGATCATGCTCAGAAACTTACCCTAAATGGTATTCGCATCGCCTTAAACTTACCCTAAAAACTAGAAGTATGAAAACTTTGCACTATTCGCTATTATTGGAAGAAAAGTATTCGCTATTGGAGTAAAGAATATTGGAAGAAGAGTAATAAAAACGTGCAGATGTGTTGATGATATTAGTATAGTTAGGCAAAAGTTCTTCATTTATACAGGTTTGATTGAAGACCAGAGCGTACTTTTTAATTAACAATTTTCTTATTGTTTTTTTCCGATAAGCCGAACGAAATTTCATGCAGGTGCTTGGAGATCAAAGAGCAGATTACCAAATGACATTTTAATGGAATGAGACGTTTCGAATATATCAATATTCATTATCAAGTAAGTGAAGAGTTATTGCAACGCTTAAAATTGAAATTTGGACATGACATTAGTTCATACAGAAAGTATCGTAGATACGGTTTAAAATCGAAAATCAAATTAATCTGAGAATAATTTCTACGTCTTGACGAATCCGGCGCTATGCAAATTGATAACAGGAGACTAGTGTTTGATAACGAGAGCCTCCGCTATCGACAGTCTCGTAGTGTCGGGGCACCGCATGACGATGCTGGTGCAGGCCTCCAACGTGGCACGGGTGATGGTCTCGTTGTGGGCCTCCCGCATATGATTCTTTGGTCCTCCAGCTTGCAGATGGCATGTGATTCTGCGGCTCAATATCGTGCTGATCAAACCGATGTAATTTACATTTTAGAGAAGTCAACAAGCTTCTTTCAAGCAGGAAAATTTGTAAATTACATTGTTTTCTTGCAGCGGTCCAGACTTTTTACATGGACTGTTTTTCATGATTACATTCTTGATCTTTTTGCTTCTGTAGTAAATCAAAAGTTGTATTCGGTCAGTTACTGTTGCGCAGCTGATGTTATTTTGCACAGTTGAATTGAGGACTCGTTCGTCAGTATTATGACCGCCCTTCATTTGATTTTGATAGCAAATTCTGGTGACGCAACCTCTTGATGTGGATTCATCTGTTCGGTTTTGACGTGCTCTGATATTTGAATTTTTTTGTCAATAGTTTTGTTTGCATAACCGTTGTTGACAAGAATTTGTTGGCAGGACCCGAGTTCAGTTTTTAAGACACGAGTGGATGTACAGCTCTTGAACGATCGATGTTCATGACCATTATAGGCTCTCATCATCAAGGACGAGTCTCCTATCAATTTGCAAACTGCCGGACTCGTCAGGACGTTGAAATTATTATCGGATTAATTTGATTTTCGATTTTAAACCGTATCTACAATACTTTCTGTATGAACTTATGTCATGTCCAAATTTCAGTTTTAAGCGTTGTAAAAACTGTTCACTTGCTTGATAATGAATATTGATATATTCGAAACGTCGCATTCCAGTAAAATGTTTTTGGTAATCTGTTTTTTGGTCTCCGAGGACCTGCAAGAAATTTCGTTCGGCTTATCGAGAAAAACAATAAGAAAATTGTTAATAATAATAAACTTTTAAAAATTACTTTTTAAAGACAACACTTCTAAAGAATCCAGTGTATCCGATGTTAAAATGTAACATGAATTGCTCATTTCATTTTTGAATATTAAAAAAATTCATTTTGCAATTTTTTTAATATATAAATTTTTTTCCAAAAATTATTTATTCTGTCAATTGATTCATGCATTGCTTCCAACTTCACACGTGTGCAAAATTTCAGATCAATTGGACAGTTAAAAGTGTGTCAAATATCAGTTATAAGATTTATAGCTGACAAAATTATTTTTTAAATTTTTTTAATATTGAAAAATTTTTTTTTACTTTTTAAAATAATTTATTTTGTCATTTGATTCTTGCATTGTCTCCAACTTTACGCAAGTGTGCAAAATTTCAGATCGATAGGATTAGTAGAAGTGTGTTAAATTTTGATTATAAGATTTGTAGCAGACAGACAGACAGACAGACATACAAACAAGAAGTGAAGTTAAAGAGAAGTGTTGTAAAAACTAAGCTCTGGTCTTCAATCAAACCTGTATAAATGTGTAGATGAGTAGACGTGTGGTGGATAATCCATTTTAATGACGATAATGCAAGATCTGAGTGTCAAAATCGAATAAGGTGAGGTTAATACAAACAAACTAAATGGGAGAGGCGAATCGGCGGAGATGATGTCAGATACAAGCGTCTTTGAACGTATTGAGCTTCTTATTTTATCCTAATTTCTATCTTTTTAGAGCCAAAAAATGGTTGAATTAGAAATGTTTCTCGGCTTATTTATTCGAAGCTGTAAAGGTTTATTAGCATGAGTGTCTCATGGGAAATTAATGCTCATGCAAGAGCCCGAACAATGACTCGACTGAAGACATAGCATTCGAGGCCTGTACTTCAGATGCAAAAAAGTGGCTCCAGTTCCCGCAAGTGATTAATAGATCATATAGACTAAAACCCATGCAGTGCAACTGCCAGTGAAGTCGTAGATCGTTAAAAATTCCTTCGTAAAAGTTAACGCATGTCAGGCCGCCCTTAAAGGCATTACAAAAGTTAAGGAATAAATAATCCGCGTTACGTAGATATAGTGCAATTTTTTTTGATCCGTGGAAATAATCAGCATAATACCATGGTTGCTATAACTATTCTTTGTAGTTGCATTAATTAATTTTAATTTAAATATTTAATGATATTAACAGGAAATTCATAATAACAACTTTATTGTTATGCAATATTATTATGATTCTATATATTATATAATAATATTATTACGCTGTTGTAGTAATGTAACATTCCTTACATTGGTCCCGCTTCTGAGTCTATGGCTAAAGAGTTGAAAGATTTGTTCTCTAAATACCTCCCAAATGTAAATCTTCATGTATTGCTGGTGAATAATTTTAAAATCAGTTCTTTTTTCAAGTATAAAGACACACTTCCTGTTCCTATGCGATCGTCCTAAGATCAGCCCAAATAAGTTAAGTTTCAATGGTTAGTAATTTGCATGCTGTTAAATAAGTTTAATGACATTAATCACTGGGCCAATCTTAAGGAGAAAATTAGCATGCAGATGAATGACTGAGGTGAGAAATTTAAGTAGGAAAATGGCGTAGTAAACGACACGCTTGCATGACCAGCGGCTGTCGAAGCTTCAATTCTTCTTGTTTAAGCGTAAGGTAGCAAGAAGGTACTTCTTTCTTTAATTTAAGAAAGATGGAAGATTAAATTTAATTTACAATTTCTAATAAATTGCTCCTCAAATATGATATTTTATTGCGCGATAAGTGCAGTGTTTTTTATCATTAATTTTATCTATTTATTTAGTTATTTTTGTCGTGGACAAAGAATGAATTCACAGGCGAATGAATTAAAATTCTTCGTGTCTCTAGGATAATTCTATGATGAACATATTATGTTTATTTATACGAACTGAAGCGGAAATATGAACTGTACAATTTACGATGTACATATAGTACATTTGGCACTAAAAAAGGCAGCCAAAAATTCCATCCACAACTTTTAGTTTTGATGGGAACGCTTGAAGCAGAGCCAACTTTTCCCAACATACCACTAACTTCACTCGACTAACTCACTCGAACTCATAACATGAGGACTCCCCAGTCATCGCAAGTGGTAGAAGTTAAATTGTCTTGGTACGAGCAGCCAGGCCTTCTCGTCACCTTATCAGGGATGATCTTGAGCTTCTTCCAAGCTTGCGGCTTACACACACCAAGCAAGCTGGGAGCCCCAAACCGCTTGTTGGTGGTGACTCAATGTATCTTGCTTGGTCAGGATACGGACCGAATTATCCTCGTAGAACAGAGGTTGCGTACGAAGGATGCGCTCGAATGATGCATGCGGGGAACGTCCAAAAGTTACGTTAGGAGGATGATTGTGTACAGAGGATACGCTCGGAAGATGATTGTGTACAGAGGATATGCTCGGAAGATGATTGTGTACAGAGTATATGCTCGGAGGATGATTGTGTACAGAGGATACGTTCGATGGATGATTGTGTACACTGTACAGAGATATGCTCGGAGGATGATGTGTACAGAGGATACGTTCGATGGATGATTGAGTACAGAGATATGCTCGGAGGATGATTGTGTACAGAGGATACGCTCGGAGGATGATTGTGTACAGAGGATACGCTCGGAGGATGATTGTGTACAGAGGATACGCTCGGAGGACGATTGAGTACAGAGGATATGCTCAGAGGATGATTGAGTACAGAGGATACGCTCGGAGGATGACTTAGTACAGAGGATACGTTCGGAGGATGATTGTGTACAGAGGATATGTTCGATGGATGATTGAGTACAGAGGATATGCTCAGAGGATGATTGAGTACAGAGGATATGCTCGGAGGATAATTGAGTACAAAGGATACGCTCGGAGGATGATTGAGTACAGAGATATGCTCGGAGGATGATTGTGTACAGAGCATACGCTCGGAGGATGATTGTGTACAGAGCATACGCTCGTATAGGTTGAGTACGGAGGTTATGTTCGGAGTTTTCGTACGACAGACAAGTTGCCGTCTCGAACAACATTCACTATATCGTATTCATAGAGTATCATCATTCATTTAGCATTAATTGTAATTGAAATTAATATCAGGTGCTGAAGTCGAAACTATTAGAAGATAAAATGAGTTACATATGACAAATTGGAATCGAGAGCCATTTGGAAATTTAATTGAAGTACAAAATAATTATTGATTTAATGAAGGCGTTGGAATTTTACGCGACTTATTTTTGTGTGTTACTCATCAGGGGAACTTTTCAGTCGTGACAAGGGTCAAAATTACTCCGACTTGCTGAGTCCTCTTGCTGTTTTTCGCTAATTATTTCACAAATGATAAATGATGATTGTGAAATGATGATATCACAATCATCAAATGATTGTATCCATTTTTAGATTGTCGAACTTTTGATGTAGCTGGACTCCGAAACATTTTCAATATCGACATGGTGAATTTGCTTGGCGTTTTCTCTGCTTTTAAATTCCTTGTTTCACGAACTATGTACATACCATGGTTGGAGGGAGCGCCCTGGACAGAGATAATTAGATAATGAAGGGCCTTTTAAAGCGCTACAAATTATTATAGTTTAAGATTCGAAGATTTGAATATCTATTGCTCGTTAGATAAATATCTTGCATTACAAAATTATTTTTTATCAAGGCGCGCGTCTATACTCCACCTTATTAAAAGAAGATATATTTTTACGACAGAATCAGTTCCTTTTATTTCTTATTAAAAGCCGTATCTACTCTTTCTTCTCATAGGAGATTCAATTTCTTTGATTGAAAAGATAGAATCAGCTACTTCCATCGCTTAATAAAACAAGGATCTACACTTCCTGCTCCTCCGAATTTCTAGCTATCTCTGTCGGCCACTGTTTGCTTCGGAGCCGAGGATTTCCACAAACAAGGGCTGAAGAAGATTGCTTGCCGCAGTGAACTAACTTTCCTTTGTTTCGCGTTAATAAAGATTCGATATCAGACGCGCACGGGTATGAATCTCTTCCAGCTATAGGCTTGGGCGTCAACCGATAGCCATAATTAAAAGTATTACTAAGTTAGTGTTGTGATAAGAGAATTATCGGTGTGTCTTAAATAGCTGTTACTTTCTTGCCGTCAGAGTGTTACTCTGGCAATGGAAAAACAGTTAGGGTAATACATTGTTAATAAATTGTGTTCATGTAATTAACAGTGGTTGCCAAACCGAACTTACAATTCAAACTGAACTGAAATACAATTTGCACTTATCGAATAATGAATAGTTTGAATAATTTTCAATTGGATGGGTTAAATTCGGGCACCACGAATTTGAAGCTCTGATTCAGTCGACAGAAGAAAGACCATATTAACTGTTATGCTGGTCCCAAGCACCCTTATGGATTGTTCTACATATTACTACCGCTCATAATTCGGTGACTTTGAAAGACAAAATTAATGTATGAATTTTTAACGAAATAATCTCAATGTAATTGTTTATTTCAATCTTTGATACCCAATTAGATTTATAATTTTAAAGGAATAAATTTAGGTTATTTTAAACATAATTTCTGATCCGCAATGATCCCAATTAACAATTGAACGCATGAAAATATTTAAAAGAATATTTTTAACGGAACTTCTACCACTGTAAAAGGGCTTGCTCGATTTGTTAGTAAATTGTGGTTTTGAGACAGGGTTTGACCCATTCATAAATAATTAAAATACGGTAAATAATCTACCAATCCTCATACATTTTTAGCGCATTATATCATTTATGTAAAAAGAGGCTCTATTGTGCTCGCCATGTCCGTCTGTCTGTCTGTCCGTCCATGACTTCACGCTCTCGTCGACGAGAAAATGCGCTCTCTGTCACTAACTGCAGTGAGTACTGAATTATATTTTTTCACTATAAGTTCACAAGAAAATAAAACGCACACCCGCTCATTTTTGAACTAACTCTGTTTTCAGAACAGATCCCCCACTAAGAAACGAATTATTTCAAGCTTTTCTTAGGCTTTAAAAACCAGAACTTTTTCACTAGCACAAGGTCAGTTCCTGAGCGCAAGCGATTCTTCCTACTCGAGTTTGAGGGTGAGATCAGACTGAACTTCCTCCCATACCCGATAGTTTAGACCATTTTCGGCACTTTTATCTGAAGTGCGGAAAATGCACTTGCGGAAGAACCAAAAGTTTTTCCTCGAACGACTTTGCTCCATCAGCCGGACAATTTAGACTGAGCTCGTACTCTCGAGTCGGTGAATTTAGAGACCCAAGAACTTGCATTAAGTTTTTTAGTTCCTACGAAGATCTTCTGTGAATGAAGAGAATCCCTTCGACCCATGTCTAAAATGAAATTGTTCATGTAAATTTAATAAGGGAAGTATGATCTCAAATAATTTGTCACAAGTTTGTACAAAAAACTATTAATAAAATTAGAAGCACGTAAAATGAAGTAAAAATTTGTAGACGTCTAATAATGAATTAATTTGCGGAAACGTTCTAATGCGCAAATTTTCGCTCAAACGTAAATCATGCATTTTCTTACACTCTACCGTCTCCAGAGATTAGAAAAATTACTTTGCAAGAAAAGTCTCTGAATTTTAATGCCTCTTTAGATGATTCTTTATAAAAGAAAAAATATAAAAGAGTTTTGTGGCTATTCAAGGGCATAAAGTAAATAGAATACGAAGTGCAAGCTCCAAAAGATCTTGGAAACTGTACCATTCCTTTCACGAACTGCTGTCATGAACGCGAGTTCAAGTTTTCCGTAAAATTTCGGCGACTTCTCCAAATTTTTATTTCAAAGTCGCCGATTTTATACGATGCCTGAGAAACAAGAAGGAAAAACCAGGGATTCCAAGCCTAATTGACTTCTACTTAGCATATTTTATGAGACTAAATTGTTCTGCTTTCTAATTTTTGTGCCATTTGTCAGTAATATTTTTATTTGTTCTTGTAGTTGTAAGAACGAAATTCGAGTTCAAAATAGTACTCCATAAACCATAAATGGAGACAAGACGTTTTTATAAAGTCTGTGTGTACATTTTATAATATTAAAAATGCGATACAATGGCTATTACCTATTTATACATGAGAATATTTGGTAGTTAATAAGCAATAAGTTGTAATGACAAAAATGAGAGATTTGTGTCCAATAATTAGACTAACATCGTTTCAAAAATACCATGCAACCGTGAATGTTTAAAGTGCATAGACATGAATTTTGAATGAATTTGAGCAGCAATTATTTACTTCTAAACTCTTAATTTACAACTATCTCATTTCAACATTTATCAAAGAACATTTTTGCATTGCAAATTCTTCATAAATATCTAATTGTATCCTGTCATCCATTATATGCTTTTAATAACATTTAATGTTCAAAAGGTCAAATGAACTTCTTTACTCACTTTAACGTCTAATGAACTCGGCAGAAATAAATTTTATATTCTATATGAGCCCGATAACCTTGCTGCTTCCGAGACGAATTTTGTTGGCTTTCATTATAGTGAAAAGTCATAAAGTTCTTCAGCTGAGAGATACCTATTACAATGAACTACCAAACATAAAAACTTTAATGATACATTAAAATTTGAAAGCCATGTAAAAGCTTTAAAATGACATTATCATTTCACTGCATATCAATTGTCATTGAAGGTCGCGAACAAAATATCTTCTTTGTTATCGTGTTATCAACCCTCATGGCCCCGGGCACTATAACAAAATACCGAAAAGTTACTCATATTTAAGATAGCTGTTTAAATCCTTTATGATAGTCGCAGAAATCTTTTGAGGTAGTGGTTTATATTTTTTGAATTAGCTGCATAAATTCTTCAAGTTAGCTGTATAGACCAATCCTTTAAGATAGCTGTTTGATTCCTCTAAACCCTTCAAGATAACTGTTTGATTTCTTTGAGAGAGCTGTTTGAATCCTTTATGTTATATGTATAAATCCTTTATGATAGCTGTTTGCTTCCTTTTAATATATCTGCTTGAATCCTTTAAGATAGCTGTTTGAATCCTTTCAGGTAGCTATTCAAATCTATTTTGATAGTTGTCGTATTCCTATACCTGCTGTAAAATGCATGATTCCACTGCGCGAGTTTAGTGATTATCAGAACCAGTGAATTGTTATTGTAGTTCATTTGGTTATTTGCATATAAACAGAACTAATTTTCAGTGGGAGCAGAATTGCTGTGATTGTGTTCTCACCTTAGTTTTCCTTAGCTTTCTTAGTATTTGTTTGGGAGACACAAATACAAGAACGTAAATTCATATATTGGTATGATTGCAATTTACGGCCAGAAATATAAATTATGGTGATCGACGAGGGTGAAACGAATTTTGTACAATACAGTCCTCATTAAACCACCCGGAGAACTTGATCGGTCGAAATTGCCAAACCATACGGTAAACCGTGTTCTCGAAAGGCGGAAAGGCTGCACGCTAAGATCTGTTGCCCAAGTTTGGTCTGTCGAAGTACTGATGGCAGGAAATCTTCTGGCAATTAGATTTAAATAAGATATAACGATGAATGATAGAATTAGTCTCAAGCCACATGCTTCAGCAATGAAAAGACAAGTGATTTTGGAACAAGCAATGTAATTTTGTAATATTATAGTCTATGTAACAAATATGTTTTCTTGGGTTTTAATAGAAAACGATTCATTGGCACAAACTAATTTCATAAGAAATCTAAGCATTCATAACATCAGTATTTCCGTTAGATTTGTATACCTCCACAATCCCGTTGTGTTTTCGTATTCCCTGTATAGAATTGAATTGTTGAGCTCTCATCAGTCTCCCGTTGATGCGTAGAGGGAGAAATTTTGGGCGCGCATGGAACTTTATGCATTCTAGTTTTAAGCAACTGCTTTTACACAAAACGGCTATAAGGAAATTTTTAAATGAACATTTTTTCAGAAATAGGTTCATACTAATCAAGAGCTGGGCTTCTAAATGAGCGATAGTCATTGGCTGCTTTCCTCAGTGACAGAAGCCACTATGCTAGCCATTTCTGTAAATGTATACCCATGAAATATTAATTCTTCTGCATATTCTATGTGTAGTGAAGGCTGTCCTTCATCGGGTTTATTTTCCTCTCACGAATACTTCAAACAGTAATGAACACCAACAATTTAATAGAACGAAACAAGAAGCAAAATTTACATAAATAGATAACGCCATACATTAAACTATCTAGCACATTAACTATCTATCCTGTTCAGTCTAGCTATTCAACCAACGACTTCTGCAAATTCCCGAAAGGTAATAGTCTACAGCGTTGATCCTCGATGTGAGAAGTCAGTCCACGTGGTTAACATCCAGTACGAGAAGCTTCAAGGAATCAGCTTCACACCCTGTGCCTTCTAGAATTTAATTTACAACCTTACTCTGTGTATTTTCTGTACTCTTCTTTACATCTTGTTAGAGGTGCGAATGTATGGGTTCTTATTGCAAATATTGTCTCAAAACTTAACTAGGTGATCTAAATCTTCCGTGTACTAATATATCCATTATATCCCTTAACTACATTTGAATTTATTTAGGGTCAACCTCTGGGAATGAGGCCTGCGAACAAAAATAAGGGGGAGATATAAATGTAGCATAATTACTCCTGAATTATATAAGAATTTTTTGAGGAAATCTAGTATATTGCTGCAGTCTCCCAGCTATTTTGTTTACGTTTATTCCTGTATCTTTGCAATTAATTACAGAAGTGTTTCCTCGAATTAACAAGTGCAAGATATGAAAGCAGAAGAATGTTTTGACATTACTTCTCCGAGAAGTCATGAAAAAATTTATAGTTATTATAAAGTTCATGGTCTGTCAGAGACTGGCGACAGGTAGATCGCGCTGGAAAGTTTTTGTCTATCAGAGACTCTCGATCGACCAATCGCATGGAAAATTTTATAGTCTGTCAGAGATGAGCAACCGAGAGATCGCATGGAAAAATTTATAGTCTGTCAGAGACCAGCGACCGAGAAATCGCTTGGAAAAGTTTATAGTCTGTCAGAGATCAGCGACCGTGAGATCGCATGGAGAAGTTTATAGTCTGTCAGAGACTATCGACCGAGAGATCGCATGGAAAAGTTTATAGTCTGTCAGAGACTAGCGAACGAGAGAACGCATGGAAATGTTTATAGTCTGTCAGAGACTAGCGAACGAGAGAACGCATGGAAATGTTTATAGTCTGTCAGAGACCAGCGACCGAGAGATCGCATGTAAAAGTTTATAGTCTGTAAGAGACTAGCGACAGAAAGATCGCACTGAAAAGTTTACAGTCTGTCAGAGAACAGTGCCGGCAAACCGTATGTTCTTATCCGGCACTGTTAGCGACTGAATAAGTTGTGCTTGAGTGAAAATTATGTAGGTTCGTTCACCGGTTGGCAAGTTTGTTTATTATCTTTGTAAATTCTTTTCTCTGTAGGGGGACATTTTTATTTTTTCCCCGTTTCAAAAGATCGGAGAAATATCACTTAATTAATTCAATGGAAAAAGTACTTTAAAAGATTTGTCATAATTATATTATCAAGAATTGGATATATATCTAAAGTACGAGCATCAGCTAATTAATTAACGATATGATTGCCGCCTTGTCCATCGGTGATCTGATAAAATGTTTCGCGTAATTAAAAAATTGACTTACATGTATAGAATTCATTGGAATAATTTACGTTAAACATCGAGGAATGACGAATGGAAACTAACTTGATAAAATGAAAAATCTACTGGTGATTTGCTACTCGTGTCTCAGAATTGAGTCAACATATTGAATCGTGAAGATATGCGCATTGTAATTTGTGTTGGATCACTCAACAGAAAAAATTGACAAATATAAGATACGATGTTTTTGGTTTGCTCGATTATATAAATGAATACCCATGCCTAATGAATTTAGAGCATTTCTTTAATGAATTTCACGGATGTCAACATGATGGCGTACTAGCTTCTTCTGTTTTAAATTAAAGTCAAATTTTATTCACCATCTGTATAACTTATTTATTGATTAGACTGAAATAGATACCTAATGTTTGTCTCAGCTGAAGAGAAACTGTAATTAATATTGTAGACCTGATCAATGAGGATTTTCTTTAGCATGGCTTCGAATCCCACAAAGTTTACCTATTATTTTTAATATTTTTCACCCAGCAAATCCTACCAACAATGCAATACCATTTATAGACCCGCCGAGCTAATTCGAGAACAATGCATGTTATTGAATTTTCGATGTGGAGCAATAGAAGCCGTTGGTCACAAAGTGGAGGTGGCTTTCATATGCAAATGTGGCAGGTCCTGGCGGGGTTATACTTTGTTCAGGGCTGTCCGGCGTGTGGTCTTTGGCGATAGCCGAACAAAAGGGTAGCTTTATTTATTCAGTCGTAGAACTGTCCTACGACAAGATAAACTTAAATACAGTGAACAACCAGGCGCATAAAACCGTCCAGGGGACATGAACTTTGGATAATTTGATTGCTATATAATGCGATGCATCGAATGTAAGTCATGCATTGCTGTTGATTTTAGGAGATGGGATTGTAAACATTGAAGATGATGCGTAAGTGGTTCATTAGCGATGAATAACTTGAGTTATTTAAATGAAGGTACGGCAAAGGATAACTTAAAGGGCCATAGTCGACTAATGTAAAGCCTATTGGTGTGTCATGTAAAGCATATAAGGCAATTTGTTATACCTTCTTTTCTAAAAATAGTTGGTATTTATGCCTTGTGATATATAGGTTTGCCCGAAATTCTTCCTTTTTTAACTCAAACATTATTCATCGATTTAGTTTCAAAACGCAAAGCCAATTGGAGATAATTTACCAACATTTCGCGTTATGTGGAGACTTATTGTTATATACTTCTAAAATAATGGAAGCTATTCGATAAGTTCAGGATAGGATCGCACGTCCGCATCTGCACAAGACTGGTTTACCGGTTCAGAACCTGTCCTAGTGGAGCTTATCCTTATCCCTGCTATATATAGTGGAGGCACGTATACATGCTTTTCCTGAACTATCCTTGGTCTTAAATAGCAAATTTTTTGCCCAGCACCAAGTCAGGACAGTTAGATAATGGCACAGCTTGTGCACTCCTGCAGGCTTGGCCCATTACCATAATTGCTATTAGATGTTGCGTTGAGAATCTTCCGATGTTTTATCGCCGCCGCAATGTCACTTTTTATCTTGAACGCTCACACGAATAAGAGCAGGAACAGAGAAAAATTGTAAATGTAATTAATCAAATTTCCCATTAAGGTTGATAATATTTTCACTTGGTTCACCTGTCAAACACAACTATTAAGTCTCACTATCATCGCTGAATGCAGGGTGCTGCAGTCGGTCTAAAAAATTTCAATTGATAAATACGCAAGGCAAGAGAACTTTAAATTATTCTCGCCGGCTATAACTCAAGTCTGAGTTATTCTCCTGGTTTGCTCACCTAGAGTTTATTGTACGCAGCCTTCAGCTGAGCGATCGCAGATGCTTTATTGCAAAAAATTGCTCAGTAAAAGCCATTTAGGGACACACCAACGATTGTTCATGGCACAACAATCTGGGAAAACCTAAGAAATCTACTTGTAAGCTATTGAACTTAGAAGTTTTATAAATAGAAGTACATTTTCCTGCTTTTTTGTTGAAAGAGATTCCTATTTTATACTAATGCGATGTAAGCAATATTAAAAATATATTTTTTTCTTACTTAACGGTTCCTCTCCTTCTTATTTATAATGTTTCAAAACAATGAAACATTTTAAATGAAATAATAATTGTTTTCACAAATGTTTGAACTATTTTCAGTGAATTTTCCCCCGTTAAGCCGAGCAGTAAAATTTTTGGAATCATGTTCTAGGTTTTTCATCTCCAAGAATTAATTTTTACAACAAAAAATTTACTCATTAGAAGAAAACTACAAAAAAACAGCGCTGTGAAGGTGTAGCGCTGTTGTATTAAGCTATTGAGACCTCAGCTATTGCCGGTCTTCCCGTTTCAGGACAGCAACATAAAGTGCTATCTTGTCTTATACAACCGTTGTTTTTCTTAGAAAATATCGAATTATTCAGCATTAAGGTCCTCCGCTTATTGGGAATGATCGCTTATAAGAACAGCCGTGATATCAAATTATTCTTATCAGCGCTGCCATTTGAAATAAAGGAATCAGAATCCGTTCACAAGATCTCTAATTGTTCAGTGTTCACCAATTATATTTCGGGATCCAAATGTTGCCTCAAACTTTTTCGTAGACTTTAAAATCTTTATGCATAAGCAACTGCGAAACGGAAACTTTGTTCGAAGTGCACATATTTCAGTGAGATGAAAAGTTTCTATAAAATCGCTGGTGTCGATTACAAATGTTAACCTGTGCAACTTTTTCATATACTTATTACTATTTAGTGCATATAATATATAATATGTTCTTTAGATGTGCACGAAACATCGGTTGTCATTCCCCGCCTAAAATCCTCATTATTATTATTATTATTATTATTATTATTATTATTATTATTATTAATCCCCTCATTATGATTATTTGACGGACTGTGGGGATTTACCGCCTTGACTTGCATATAACAGGAACATGGAGGTATATATACGCACAGAGATATGAGAGTAACTTTCAGAATAGCTATTCACTTTTGCCCTCATGTGGGTCATCCTGGCCCAGTTTAACGTATCTCAAGAGCGTATCAGTGCACTGTCCACTCTTTGCTTAGAAAGTGGGCCACTATAAGGACAATGTGACCCATACATTTTATGTGTGTAGAGACAGAGTTCATGTAGGGCTCAGCCCCAGGAATGTGGACATGGTTCTTAGCCGACATACGGCGGCTGGATTATAGACACCCGTAAATAATATTTCTATGACCCTCTTGACCTATCTTATACGATTGAGGAATAACATTGAGGAAGGCGATCATGCCATTCTATTAGTAATTATAACACAGCTGATCATGTTAGATAGCTTTTCCTACAGTCTCTGATTGTATAGAAATTGGAATGTTTATTTTCTGTTTAAAAACTTCAAAAATATATTGATTGTAGATAGAAAATAATTCGGCCTTCTAGTATGCATTATTAATTTCCAATTACCTGTAATGTTATAATGCTATGCTATAATGTAATGTAATTATGTAATGTTGTAATGTAGTATTATAATTTAATGTTGTTAGAGCTGGGCAGCGCTACTTTGAAATGAAGCGGCGCTACCGCTACCGCTACACCCACTAGATTGTAGCGAGCGCTCCCGCTAGCGCCACAGTAAAATGTAGCGCGCTACATTAGCCGCTACAATGGCCAAAATTATTGAAATTCTAAATATTTATTGTTCTGCTGTTGGGATTTACTCATAAACATTTAATGATAATAAAACATTTTCAAAACATATCAATGCAACTTTATTGCAATTAACCTAACCGAACTAGTACGGGTTAGATACAGTAAATAAAAGTTACAGTTATTTTTATGTTTTACCTTCCCTACATGGATGTGTACTTTAATCTACAAATATAAAAAATTATCCAAATATACATATAAAAATCAGTCTTTCATTTGTATATATGTGTGGGTTATTTTTGAGATTGGTAGATTAAAGTAGACATCCATGTAGGGAAGGTGAAGCATAAAAATAACTGTGTAAAATTAACTGTAAGCAAACTGAAACATGAAAAAATACCTGTAAGTGGTAACTGGTAACAACTTAACAAGTAACAACTAACATGTTTACACTAGTAACAGGCTGAGGTTGACAACATTACACCGAAATCTTTCCTACAGTTTTATTCTGTAATTTATATTATGTATGTATCATGCTGTTTTTAAAATAATATTTAATACTATTAAGTAAAATCTGAAGGCTTTATCTATAAATGTAGCGGTAGCGCTGTAGCGGCAAAACCTCGTATCGCTACTTAAATATGTAGCGGGCGCTACCGATACCGCTACATTGCCTTAAATGTAGCGGCCGCTACATGTAGTGCGCTACTGTCCACCTCTGAATGTTGTAATGTAATATCATAATATAATGTTATAATGCGATATAATAGACTATAATAAATGAATGTTTGAACTAGAGAATGTAAAACTAAAATTACTGGCAAAAACTGATTAAAATAACTGAAAAAAATTCGAAAAGAAAATATCCGAACGTCGATTTTAAAAATTGTTCTCGCTGCTAGGCACTATCTTCCATCAGACTTCTTTGCTCTAAAGTAATCTTCTACTGAACGTGAGTAAACATGATAATAAACTAACGGTTATTATTTATTTATGGTACCTGACAAGCACGACTTGATGCAGGTGAGAAATATTACCCAGGATCCAGGGTAATGTAAAAAGAGATTCGTTAAAGACTTGATGGTTAACAGCTGGCCAGGGTAAAATAACTACAGACCAGTTGAGGCTTCACGCATCGCTTGCTTCTGAGTTGCACGAAAACTGACGCTGGATGAGATAAAAATAAAATTATATAAAATTGACGCAATGCAAAATGACGAAGATGAGTAATGGGAAAATGAGTAATGAGAAGATGAGTAATGAGAAGATTAGTTATGAGAAAATGAGTAATGAGAAGATGAGTAATGAGAAAATGAGAAAATGAGAGGATGAGTAATGAGAAAATGAGTAATGAGAAAATGAGTAATGAGAAGATGAGTAATGAGAAGATGAGTAATGAGAAAATGAGTAATGAGAAGATGAGTAATGAGAAGATGAATAATGAGAAGATGAGTAATGAGAACATGAGTAATGAGAAGATAAGTAATGACAAGATGAGTAATGAGAAGATGAGTAATGAGAAGATGAGTAATGAGAAGATAAGTAATGAGAAGATGAGTAATGAGAAGATGAGTAATGAGAAGATAAGTAATGAGAAGATCAGTAATGAGAAGATAAGTAATGAGTTATTGGTTATCCTATGGCAACGGTTTCTCCGAGGCATGCGTGTGCGCTACAAAATCTGGAAATTTTAGTCATTACAACATTTCAAAAGAAATTTCGTGTGATAATAACAATTCATAATACTAATAATGTAATAATAATAATAATTAAAAATCCTCATAACGTTGTTTTCAATTATACTTTACGCAATCATTTTCATATTCTGAAACTAATTTTATCTCGAATATATGGAACAAATTTATTATAGTCATTCGGAAGCAATGTGGAAATTCCTGGCGAGCATTAAGTCTTGTCATACACGGGAATCCTATTTAACCTTCAATCACAAAATAACAAATTTATTTGGATGAATAAATTTTTTTCAGTTATCGCCTCATTCAAATTAGTCTGTTATCCAGTTAAAAAGTAAATAAAAATAACAATAAGTTTGTCTGAAAGTAAAAAACAAATCAACCCAAGTTCATCGAGAAGTACCAATTTAATTAAGCATAGTGGTTTTCCTGTCCAAAAATCATTACTCGGACATTTTCCACTCGTGTTTACTCGTAGTCTATCCAATGACAAGCTTTATTTACATTAGTTCATCGCTATCTAACAACCATATTTGAACAAATTGATCCCTACGATACAAAACTATTTACAAAGTCTTTCCTGCGAAGTTAAAATTATTGTAAAGCAGACCCTACACAAAAGTTCCATGAGAAAAATGTGTAGGTAAGTCGTCTAAATAGTAACATACTTCATAACACAAAGCAAAAGCAGGGTGGACGTTTCACTAATACGCCATTTTGACGTGCCAAATTGGGTCAGGATGCGAAGGCAAAAAATTATTCATTATTTAAACAAAGTCTCACCAATTTAGTCTCACTCGGTATAAGCTTATGCATGGCAGTGTACTCGGTATAAGCTTATGCATGGCAGTGTACTCGGTATAAGCTTATGCATGGCAGTGTACTCGGTATAAGCTTATTTTAAAGCCACGCGAAAAGCACACACAATCAAGGAAGCTCGATATAAAACTTGCCTTCAGTGAGTAATATTATAAATTATTTCGTTGATGTAATTATTTAGGAAATATATTGGGCTCGTAGAAGCAGTTACGGAAGTTTAATTAGAGATGAAATTGACAATATGGAATTGAGAGTCGCATAATTGAAATAAGTTTTTTAATATTCTCATTTATCATCTTAATCACGAAAAAGTTCATGGCAGGATCACGATATTTCTTCGCTTCGCTTTTTTCTTTGTAACTATAGTATTCAGTTAAATTATGCAGTTCTTATTTTCTAAATCACTGAAACAAAACGTGTTTTTTAATTACGCATTTTCCTTGGTATTAGAATTCAATACTTAAGATGGTCGTGCATGTTCTGAAAATTAATACAAGAAACTGTATTTTTGAAGATGCTCGGTATTCACCAATATAACATTTACTGTCTTACTCATAAATTTTTGCAATGGATTAATTCAAATAGCCAGAAAAAGGTGTTATTGGGCCATTGAATTAATTGTTAACACATGTACGTATGAGTTCAAAATTTAGTTGTATATGTGGTTGTTTATATCGAGGTATGTTATGTGATACCTTTATAGTGGCCCCAATAACAGTGGCTCCGAGGCTTACTTCCTTGCCCCTGAGAGCCCAAGGTCTCGCCTCTCAGTCACTGAAGCGAACTCCGGCCATGCGGTTTGGCAGAGAAGCCTGGGGCTGATGGAAAGAAACTCCAGAAATGTTTAGGATTGTTACTGGCATCAATATTGTTTATTGTTGTTACTGGCATCAATATCGTAAGAAAGTGTCTGAGGTCCGGAAAATTCTTCATCTGTGATCCACTTAATTGTTATGTGAAAAGTGCTCAGTGAATAACGGGTATGGCATAGAAATTAATTGATCTAGATTCTAACTAATAAGTCGCAACATTTTTAATGATTATCGCCTTGCGATACAGATTTTTGACAGATTAAAAAAATTTGTGTTCGTGGTTTTGATCTAATAAGTAGTCTACTACAAAAGCATTGTTCACCTCAATTGACACGAAGAATTGGTGTATTTTTCAGAAATATTCCGTTTTGTATCTAATAATCATTATTGGGCTGAATAACGAAATAATTAATAATAATAATAATAATAATATAAATAATAACTATTATTATAACTTGTATCTAATTATAGGGCTACAAATTCATCTCTTTGATTGACACGAATAATTGATTTACTGACAACAAAAAATGATGATATTCGTAATTTTTATCTACATTCATAGATGATAAATATTGCTCATATCTATATTTTTTTGACATGACTATACAATTAATGTGCTACGCGTTTAGGTGGGGAGGTTAATACAGTATGATCAGAAGCCAGTATGAGCTATTGAACCAACTAATGACTCTCAATAGTTGTAGATTTGTGTCGTCTAGTCATTATTTGAAATTTAGACCTCATGTGATGACGGAGTTCAGAATTTTAACAAGTGAAGTCAAACGTATCTTGAAGCTGCGCCGAAATACTTCTAAACTTATCAGTGACTGCCATGAGGCTTGAACTTAAAACAAAATATTTTAGAGAAAATGACTTCATGACGGTGAGGTTGCTGACTTATGGTGAATCTGACCTCGCGACTGTGAGGTCACCGGCTCTTACTGATTCTTTACTCACGATGATAAGGTCGTTGACTCCTGTTGAACTATAAGGTATTCAATAAGAATGCATGTAATCGGCAGCTGAACTGAATGCAATCTAAGGTAGGAGCGCTAGTGCTGATTATATATCTAACTCATACCACCATTGGTATAATGTAGGTGCGTGACGAGATTGAAGATTGACGATTGGAATTTCAGACGGATTGACATAGAGATTGATATTTCAGTTTGAACCACGGCGTGATACTTGCACCAGGATGCTGCAGTGCGTTCCTAAACAAGAAGTGAGAATTAGTTGTGTTATATATCAAGGTGCGATGTACTGTAAGCCAGAAGTATAACATTATGGCAGAAGTGTAACATGTTAGGAAAGTAATGTGTAACAGACAAAAATTGCTAAAATAAACTGAATAAAATACGTGACATTTGTAATCATTATTGAAGGAACATTATCAGCTATGATTCTGGTAAGTATATAATATTTAATCGCATTGTATTTATAAGGAAAATTATTATGAATCAATTATTAATATTAGCCTGTGGTTAAAAAAATGCTAATAAACGTGAATATATTATCAACCTATAATGTGGTTGAGTTTTCAAACAAACCTTTTCTCAACGATTTTGTTATTAAATAATCCATTCAATTGATGTATTCAGGTTGAAAAATTACTAACCATTTTTTTCATGTAAGAAAATCGTCAATTTGAATTCACGCATATGATTCTTTCATCATTTTAGTCAAGGGGAGGAAACTCATTGGAATAATTTTCTGATATAGGTACTAGCATATGATGTGAAATTTCTACACGGGGTTAGCAAGGCTTTCTCATAAGTTCCAAAATGCTATCATGTGTCGTACCATAGGTTCAAAAAT
Organism: Hyalella azteca; assembly: GCF_000764305.2. Classification (NCBI taxonomy): domain Eukaryota; kingdom Metazoa; phylum Arthropoda; class Malacostraca; order Amphipoda; family Hyalellidae; genus Hyalella; species Hyalella azteca. The sequence goes on along the minus strand of NW_025942000.1, from coordinate 447,131 downwards.
TATATCATACATCATATTATGATAGGTTCAACAATTATATCATACATCATATCATAGGTTTTAAGATGATTTTATATGACATATCATAAGTTCAAAATTATATCATATGTCACATCATAGGTTCAAAAATGTTATCATACGTCATATCATAGGTTAAAAAATGTTATCATTAAACATATCATAAGTTCAAAAGCGAGACCAAAGCATCCACTAACATTTTTCAAAGCTCAATTCTCTTGCTTAGTTACTGAGCTATGCACTCAACTCGGTTATTGGATTATCCACGCCCAAAGCCAATTACTTTCTTCGCTGGCCAGAACTTAAATGCAAATGTTGCTGGTCACGCTGCCAAGAGACGGCTGTCCTATATTAGGAATAGTTACGAGTGTCAATTTGAATTTTTGATCGTTTAAATTTAAAATTCAAATAAAATTTTAATTTTAATTTAAATGAGGTTGTTACCTTCGTGGAAAACTTGCAATGTATCTGAATTTATGCTGCAATCTGAGTATTTATTTTCCATGTAAAATTTGTTAGAAATAGAAAATTTGTCGAATATACCTGGTTATTGTTAATTTCCACTCAATGTTAGTTTTTACGGGAATTGAACTATTTTAATTTGCGAAGCAAAGTCTAATATAATTTTGAGATTATATGGTCTAAGAGGCGTATGATTAATTTTAAGTATATTTGTTCATCATTTACAAATTTGATATGCTGCTACTGGCAGTGTTATGAAAAGAGGGTTTTAATTACCATAGATTTCAGGGCAGAACATTTATATTGCTTCTGCCTAAACTTAGGCTTGAGGACATTGCGTTCGTGTTGAGGACATTGCCTCTAAGGTTTCTTCGAACGAAAACAAATTATATAAAAAGGCAATATTCCAAAGATTATTATGCCAACGTTTGTCTATATTTTAAATCAGTCGCAAAATTCCAGTCTCACAGAACAATCTAACTGAACGGACTGAGGTGATAACAAATGTTTGAATAAATTGTGGACAGATAACCTGTAGAAAAAATTATCAGAGGTACCAATTGCCTGAAAAAAGTATACGTTTTTTCATCTAAAGAATTGGTTCTCGCGCACTTGTATTCTCGTATGATACCAGAGACGAGATAAGAAGTGGTCAAGTTTAGAATATAATGACCCTATAAATGTCACTCAAAAATGTCGCATCGCTTATACAGCGAAGTCTGAATATCTATGAACATGCCTAGCGTGATTCAAAGGGCAAGAAATCCCACGATAGCTGATTATACGTCTAAATTTCCTCCTTAGAGAAACTTAGGGTACTTTTTTTGCATTATATGTTTAAAAATATCACATGCATTTCGTCATGATTTTATTTGTATCGGAACTAACACATGCACGCATGCATTATATGTTTAAAAATATCACATGCATTTCGTCATGATTTTATTTGTATCGGGACCAACACACGTAGTCGTTCATCAGCGCTCGAATGTCCTCTAGATACTTTACAACGCTTTGTTCAAATATGACTGAATGCTATTATCATGCATTCAGACACAGTTCATCATCCATGAATTCTATTACCGAGTTTAAATTCAGACACAGTTCATCATATTTTAGAGTTCATGTACCCCGCATCATAGATTTAATCATATTTACAAGCAACTCTTACATTGTGAGGTAAGTGTTCCATGACTCGTATTCCTGCACGGTATCATTAATTGCAAAGCAGTGTCAGACCCCCTGCTGTATTTGCCTGTATATCTCGACTGATTTGTTGGACAATTGATTAGAAAAAACATGCTTGCCGCCGCAGCAGCAACGGTTCGAGTGAATATAAGGTTACGATTAAAACTGAGAATGCGCAAAAGTCAAGCACTGGGGAGCATTAAGATGCATTTCTTTGCATTTAAAATGCAGTTGGGGAGGCCTTTTTAAATCAAGAAGGACTGTTCACAGATAAGAACGGATAGGGGTTGACGCTGAGCAAGAATATATGAACTTACAAAGCGAAGCGGCACAACATTATCACTTATTTTGAAAAAAAGTTAAACCGGATTAATTTAGGAAAAATACAATATACAATTCAGCTATTATCAGTTAAGAAAATTCAACGAGTTTATTATTATTTTGGAAACTTTCAAGCAGGTTGGATGAAAAGTTATATATTTGTCTTTTGTGTGTTTTTACTGGATGTCTATTTGGCCGATTAATTATTTAACTTGATATGGTATTGTTTATTTGCATGAAATTTGAACAAACTTGTATAATAGCTAATATTTGTTCCAGTATATATGGGTAGAATGCTCTTCAATTAAGTATTTTCCTATATTGGCTAAATTTGTTATGTACTTATGTACTTATAAATCGTTTTAAGTCACAAATGAAGAAAAGTCAGTAAAACTTTTGGCAGGATTATTATTGGTTATATAATTATTTAAAAGTGGATAAATTATTGAAAATAGACTCTAATATACATACACAATTTGCTTCAATTCCAGTTTTATCTAAAAAATAGATACTTCAACTTAAAAAAAAATACATAAATGAAAAATTATACAAGATACTTCAACGAAATGAGAAGTGTCAATTATCTCCATGTCAGTTTCCTTGCGTCTTTAGGCGTACTAATCGCATCGTAACTCTGTCACCACGAACGCCTGACCATCCCATGAATCTGTCCAGGAACGCCAGTTTAGATAACATCGCCCATTCGGATACCCTAACATTGCACCGTAAAAATATTACGGGACTATAAAGTCCAGCCACGTATGCGGAATTTGATTGCATCTAATTTATTGCTGTAGGAAGGAGAATTATCACGGACTGAACTTGGCACATGAACTTTTTTGAATAATTCCAAATAAATTTGAGTATCTATCTTTAAATAAAACCAAGCAGCATTGATTTCAAGAACAATAAATTGAGATAAATGTCTAGTTACAGAAATTCAAGCAAGGCACAGAAGCAGCATGTAACTATATAATTGAAACTTTTGCAGGAAATTGGGAGCGTTTTATTGTTGGTGATAATGACGACCGTCGAGAGCAGCAGCAATGCAGGTCCGTAATTTAAATGACATCCGCACTTTCAAATTCCCGTTAAAATTTTAGCAAGTTACATTAGTAAATTTTGAACAGAAAACATTTTGAACATCGTATTGTATGCATATTATAGTGTCATAAAATATCACTGTGTTCTATTACTGACAATCCTCTCTGAATAAAAGTTTTGCTCCTAAAAAAAAGATTTAGTCTTGATCGAATAACGTTGCACTCATATTCACCAAAGGAAGAGTATAATGAGTAATCTGTGTAGCTAAATGTAACATGGTGGCTCATATTCCCGTACAACAAACTTAACCTACTGAATTTACCCTGACCACATGAGGAAAATCATTTAAACTTCTTCTTGCATTGCAAATCATAAATTTGACAGGCATGCTATAGCAGTTTTATAACCATCATGCATTTGTTGATGGAATTTTATGCTCCCGTATATGTTCCCGTATACCCGTATACGTTCCCGTAATACCCGTATATGTTCCCGTATACCCGTACATGTTCCCGTATACCCAGACTTTTATTGGCCGTATCCTGATCACATCGCGAGTCCGCTGGTGCCGTGTTCTCGAGAGGGATATTTCGCTCACCCTCGGGACTGTAGGTGGTTTTACAGGTAAAGTTAGACCGAAAATTTCGAGGTGTAACAGTGTTCGTTCACTTAATAAAATATTGCTTAGGCCAGCAGTGCAATGCAATTAGTTTGAATGGTGTTGCTTCCATGAATGCAATAGAAATGCTACCCTAATTTATGGAATATTAACGATAAGTTGGACATAATCCTGTAACCTGGTGTTAAATTTTTCTTGATTAATTTAACCGATTCATTTCAAATGAGTAAATATAACAACTTACTTTGCTTGTTCTGAAGATGCGTCGGTGGCAACGGGGTTGGATCCTACCGCAGATTTTACTTTGAATGCGATCCTAACATGATCTACATAAGTGACATGAACAAATGTGGCTTCGTGTATGTAACGTCAGACCTCGAGGCTTCCTGCTCTTCTCATGACGATTCCGTGGCTACGAATGTTATTTCTTTGGGGATTGACAGCCAAGAAAACACGGAATCCCCACAGCCAGCTCTTCCAACTTTACGACCTGTTTACCCGACCCTAATTCCACCACCATCTAAACCTGACCTCAATTTATACAACACTGCTGTTGTTCCTCTTAACTCCTTGCATCCTTTTCCAACGTCTGAATCTGATGATTTCCTCGGAAACTTGATAGTCCCTCAGTCCATGCCAGCGTCTGACGGAGAAGAAAACGTCTGCAGTATAATGATTGGGAGCTGCAGTTACCGAATGATGTGCATGAAAGCAATATGGGAAGTACATCACAGCATCGTCAGGGTTTGCGAGCAAGCTTTCTATCGCTGCACAAAAGCCGGAGGCAGAGAGCTCGATCTGTGTCTGCCGGGCAGCACCTACAGCCCTGACCAAAGGTATTGCATCAGTGGTGAGTTTCACCAGCAAGGAATGACCGATTTAGATTTAGTTAACTGCATGAGAGTCTTTTGCTTACTGTTCTTTATTGCCATTGAAGTACTTTTCTGTACGGGATCATAATATTTTCGCTTTCAATTGTCAACAAATACATATTAAAGGAAAGTACTTGTAAAGCTTTCACCCAAACTCCATGGTTTTCTTGAAAGGAAAATGTAGTTGTGATAGATTTCAGCAGTTACAATTATTATGCATTCCAGCGCTGATGAAACGAAGTACATTTGGCTACTTCACCGTTCAAAAAACAAAACATATAAGCACCTCCGTTAAAAAATAATGCATCACGGATATCAACATGAAGGCAATGCTGATTTTTTTTCATTTCGCAAATGTTTTTTCCCAATGGTAGATAATAACTTCTGCAAGAATCCAATCGACTACAGTTACGTCAATCCTCCTGCTCCACCGCGGACCTCCTCCACAACAGCTGGACCTCCAGCAATATCGGTACCTGAACCTGATGAAACAACAATCCTGCCAATCACAACACCTAAAATTCCTACAACAACCACGCAACCAAACTACTGGTTCACGACATCATCTACCACTCAAAGTCCTACATCCGTAATAACTTCAACTCTACCGCCTGCAACAGCATTCAGACCTACAATAAGCAGTTGGTATTTCACCTCTTCAACACCTGTCTTCACTACGACACCAATTTCCCGACCTCAACCACCTCCTACCATCAGCACTACTACTCGGCCACCTCCTAAACCACCCGTTGGACCACCAGTTGTTCTCCCTAGCAGCTCAACCCGACCTCCGTACAAACCTCCCGATGTCCCTATTTCGAAGCCAACTATATCACCCAACTCCTGGTGGGTACCATACAAACCAACTACACCAGAAACCACAACAAGCACTACCACTACGACCATCACAACACCCACTGTTGCAGTGACTGGTGATCCTGATACTGATGAGGACTTTACAACCGTCCATCTCGCGTTGAACCAAACGGTGAGATGCTCAAAGACTAAACCCCGACCCATGGAGAGCTGGATGCTGGACTATTTTTGTTCAGAATATTATCTCTGCAGCCCAACGGGACACTACAAGGTGCGTTACAGCTAGACCTAGCATTCTAATCTGCTATATGTCTTAATATTGTGCGTTTGAATATATCTTGGACACCAAAGTGTTGTATAGAAGATCAATTATTTCTGCAATTCAGAGCATATTATTTCAAATGTCAAATGAGAAACCTAAAGTGATTTCGTAGCTGAGAAATTCTAAATTTGTCAATTTATTATTGTTATTCCTACCGACATATCAGGGCTTGGTTGTGTTGTGTCACGAGTTCTTGGAATGTCGCTTCGTGGCTACGGGCGTCTGGGTGGTGGCCAAGATGCAGTGTCCCGCCCCCTGGCTCTACTCCTACTCAACCAACGCCTGCGCGAGGAAACCTTCCGGTAGGATTGAATTCAATATTTCGCTACACTTTTTAGCGCATGTTCTCATTTATGGAAAAAAGGCGCTATTGTGCTCGTCATGTCCGTCCGTCTGTCTGTCCGTCTGTCCGTCCGTGACTTCACGTTTTCGTCGACGAGAAAATGCGCTCTCTTTCACTCACTGCATTGAGTACTGAGTTATATAATTTTTTTGCTTTCGCGATGAATTTATAAATGATGACTTACCACCTCATTACAGAAGTCTTATATAGATTTTTTTTTTTTAATTCTTCCACATCATTGTAAAAAAATGCCTCTCACACTGAGAAAATTTTGTAGCGCGTAACGAAATAATCAAGCGTTTTTTTTTCAAGCGTAACCGATAAAAGTAAACGGTAACATGGCTGCATAATGAAACGATGATCTTAGGTAGATAGATCATTTTGATATATCTGCTTATTTATTATGAAATGCAAGTTGCAAATACACTTGAAATACAAACTTTTCGTTTTTTTCCCTTTGCCAGATCACGAACTGTGTTCCTGAAGAAAAATCTTGACCTGAAGAACGTCGGTGAATAGTAAAGGATATACACGAAAATTTCAATTTGTCCTTCCTCTATGTCTATTGAGTCATGGTAAATCAATGTGTCTCAAACATATTTATTTTTAAATGTAAATTTATATATTTTCTGCATCTAAATAGTCCGTGAGAATAAGATAAAAGGTTTTTTAATGTGAATTATTATTTAATTTAGCTCAAAAATATTGAATTTATTTTTATTATTTTAGCTCAAAATTTTAGAGAAAATAATGCCGTTTTTAAGCAAATTGACTATGTGTTTTTGATTTTGATTTTAATATTTTTAACACGCAAAATAGCCAAAACCCACATTATTGAAGTACAAAGACATTAAAACTTGAATTTTGTGATAATTCTCCTACATTGCATTTGCATTACTATGCATTGCACCCATGGATTTATTTACGTGCAACTCAGCAATTAGAATGTTTTTTTTTTAATAATGACAAATTAATGCACGAATCTTGTGGGTAAAAAATGCATCAAAAAATTCGATGGCGTATCGAAAGATCTCAAAGTGCAGAACGGTGTTATATTTACATACAAAAGCCAGCGACATTCTGGATGTTGTGTAGCCTATTGTTTAGCAAGAGGTGCTGTTGTCCCAGTTATTAAAAATGCATGATGATACGTATATCCATTATTTCAGTTCGTAAATGTATATCCATTATAAATACTTCAGTTCAAGAAAACTAATTGTTTTCTCGTTAAGTATCTTCGCAGAATCTAACGGTTTCTGTTTTTGATACCTCAATTCCTATGTGGAAATCACGTGACCTTTTATCGCCAAACTTGGTATTTCATTTTTCCTAGTATCATTATCTCTAAGTTCTTTAACCGAGAAATTTCCTAAAACGCTAAAATGATCATCTACTAATTTAATTTTGAATGATTATTAAAAAACGTTAAACAAAAGAGTTGTTTAACAAGAACTCTCAATTATGTCTCTTTCGTTGTATTTTGATTGAAACCATTATAATAAATATTTCTATAGAAGCTGAATGTTATTCTTCTCCAGATGCGATATCAATATATATTAGACGATATAAAATGCGATATTCATACGATATCACATTCCAATGTTCATTTTTCTCTGTATTTTTGGATTTATCGATCAGCAAGGACTATTTTAATTCTTCTATAATATTCATAATTATAAATATACATTTTTATCTACCTGTTTTAGTTTATATAGGCAATAAAAAATTGACCGACCGTAAACGGAACTTACTCTCAAAATGGTAAGAATTTTATTATTTCCCCCCTGTTTATTAAGTGCTATTTCTTATATGCGAACTCAAACTACGCATGTCAGCTAGAAACTCCAGATTAGAAGCGTGAGCTGACAGAACTATTCAACAAATGCTAATTCTAAAACCAGCTTCAGCTTTGACGCTAAGACGAAGCATCCAATACCTCGAGGAATGTGCCTGCAATATATTCTTGGCAGTGGATTCGCTGCTTCACTTTTGACAGTCGAGATCTTCAAATGCGCTAGAGTGTTACTTTCTTAGAAGCAACTTAATTAAACGCTAAAATAAACAATAAGGAAATAAAGTACGTTAATTGGTACGCACCTAAATATGTTAGAAAATTCATTGAATTGCGTTAATTTATAGTGCGTCCTGAAGAAAGCTTGATAAACCCTCATGTTCCAGGACCGTGAAACTGTTTATTTACGGATGACATCAAAAGCAATCGATATAACCATCGTAACGTGTCTAAATACTTTATAATAATCATTCTAGCGCCAGGCTAGGGAAAATTCCTCGTTTACAGGTACATCAGGAGTATTTAATATTAACCCTAACGTGCAAAAATAATATATAGTGAAATTCTCAGTGAAGTGATTCTCAGGGATAGTGAAATTCTCAGTTTACGGGTGACACCACAAGTATTTAACAATCATAACTTGCCAAAAAATGTTATGATAATCATTCTAGTGCCTGGATAGCAAAAATTCTCAGTTCGTGACTGACATCAGAAGTATGCAATAATATTCGTAATTAGATTGATTAAGCATTGAAGTACGTCGATTTTCCCTTGCTAAAATATGCCAAAATAATCATTAATTACTAGTTGAAGGACAATGAAAACTGTATAAGGTTGACAGCAAAATTTTTGATATTTATCTTAAGAACGGCCATATTTCTGATACATCCCAGTAAAGACAATGAAATTATATATTGTTATTTAATATTAATAGATTTGTTATTGTTGGCATGTTTTTTGATATAGCTATTAAACGAAGATAATGCATAGATATGCAGTACTCGTCAACTTCAGAGAAGATTTTCACAAAATTGAATCATATAAGAAATTCGCTAAAATCAAGTACATTTGCAGTCAGAGCTTTGACGATCACTGTATTCAATGTATTCATTGTATTAAATATTAAATACAACCAACGTTTGGAAAAGATTAACGTACATAAATTTTTTAGACAAACTTTCGTAAATAAATCACATTTGATTATAAGTCAATGCATGATTTGATGGGGCGTATCATCGAGCGCATTTATTTATTTTTCAATTTAATTTTGTTCTCTCCTTAACTAGAAGAATAAATCAATAATTACTCACAATGCAGGTAAGAGGCTAAAATTAAAAAAAAATAAATAGTACGGATTATTAGAAAATAAAGATGGGCCATTAAAAAGTGAAAATCATAGATCATTGAAGAATGAAGATCATGGGTCATTGAAGAATTAGATTGAAGGTCATTAAAAAATAAGATTGTAGTTCACTGAAGAATTAAGACATTAGATCATTGAGGAATAGGAGAACGAAGAGAGTTCATTGAAGAATAAGTTCATGGGTGATTAAAGAATAAAGTGCATGGGTCATTGAAGAAGGAATATTACATATCATGAAAGAACAAGGGTTCGGGTATTTTAAAAATAAGAGAACTGGTCTAACTGACGTTCGTCTGCCAATAAAGGAGGACCCTACAGGTAGCTAAAAAGAGATTGGAATCTTAAGGACGTTCGAATCTATTGAAATTATGACTGTTGTACCTGATTGTCTTGGCCGGGAACTGCATTTAACTGTGAAGCATCAGCAAACGCCGTAGTGTAGTGATCTGTGATACCTGGGTTACTGTGGTGACTGAGAGTGACATCACTATTCTGCTTCTGCGGTACGTCTAAATTCACCGAATTGATTATAGAGCCAAACAAATTTTGACTATTGGATTCTGGAGCATCAGAATATGTAATCGTTTGATGACCTGCATCTTTGAGAAGAAAATTGTCATTCCTTCGACTCCGCGCCTCCCGATTTTCTAAATCAATTTCAGTTTCGTTTACCAACCTGGTCACAGCTCCCCTAGATCCTAAGGGCTGGGGATTGACAAACCCTCGGTCCGCAAGGATATCTTCTTGCACATGTCCTCGATCACCCAAAACTTGAGCGTCAAAAAGCGTTGGTGAATTTGAACGCGCCTGTCTGAACTCGGGAGAGCCATAACCTGCTTCTTGGACCTGCTGAATCAGAGTCTCTTCGAAACCTGGCAATTGGAGCACAGGACGTGACGGTTCTACTGAATTGGAATCGTAAAATTGTGGTTGGAGGCCAATTTCCAAAGGCACATTTGCTGTAGATTTCAATGTTGATAATATATCCGGCTTAGTCCATTGACCCTGGAATTGGGTCTGAGTATGCGGTTTCAACTGCTGTTCGGGATTCTGATGGCGGTTTAACTTAGGGTTCACATGAAACTGGGTGTTGGGGTTCATTTGCTCTTTGTAATTTGGGTTCACTTGTTGCTGATAATTCGTAGTAATTTGATACTGAATATTTGGTTCAACTTGTTGCTGTAAATTTGGAATGACTTGACGATTATTGTTATTATTCACCAGCTGAGGGGAATTTTGATAAACTGTTGGTTGAAAGGTAGAATCAGTTTGCTTTTGCTCATATGTTGTAGCTTGCTGTGGGTAATAGCGAACTTCATGTTGACCAATGAAAGAATTTAGGGGCTGAGGAGCTAAGGGATTTATATTCTTTAGCTTATAGGGATTTAATCCTTGCTGGTGGTATTGATTGGTCCCTGGCAATAAACTATTACTAACCTGTTGTTGGAAATCTGGACTCAGTTGTATGAAGGATCCTTGATTTAATTGTGGCTGGGAGCCTTGCGCCGTATGCGGCTTAAAATCCGATATCACTAGCGGCTGAAAATAAGAATTCATCGAATTCTGGGGCATAGTATTTGTCTGATGCTTTAGGTACGGGTTGGTAGCGTGCAATAAATTAGGATTCGTTGATGTTCGTGTGCCTTGACTTCCGATATATGGCGGTTGCCGGACAAGCTGTCCTTGCTGATACAGCGATGCCAGCTGAGGCCCCGACGATGCCAGCTGCGGCCCCGAAGGTGCCAGCTGAGGCCCCAACGTTGCCAGCTGAGGCCCTGACGATGCCAGCTGAGGCCCCGACGATGCTGTGTTGTCTTGCAGGATCTCATGATACAAGCGCTCGATGGTGGCGTGGTCATTCCTCAGGAACTCGTGGCTATTCCTGTGACTTATCCAGCGAGCGAACGTTTCCCCACATACCTCTGCCAAGAGGAAAAACGTATATTTAACGAATGAGGACAAGCACGAGTACATACCCGCATCGATATTTATACAACCGAGTAAAGAAGAATTACATCAGTTTTTTTTCATTTTGGCTGTTTTATAGTATGTTTGATTCGCCCTTTTTCTCTTAATTAAAAAGAATTGCTAAAAATAAGCGATTAGAAACATGTCCGGTAAGAACTCTAACCATCGTAATCGTTATAAAAACATCTGGTAAGAACTCTAACCATCGTAACCATTATAAAGACGTCCGGTAAGAACTCTAACCATCGTAACCATAACCATTATAAAGACGTCCGGTAAGAACTCTGACCATCGTAACCATTATAAAGACGTCCGGTAAGAAATCTAACCATCGTAACCATTATAAAGACGTCCAGTAAGAACTTTAACCATCCTAACCATAAGAAACACGTCTGGCGAGAACTCTAGCCATCGTAACCACCAGAAATAAGTCAATCGAGAACAATCATAACCATTATAACCATTACTCACGTCCTGTAGGAACACTGCAGCTGGAAGTGGTAGGAGAGAAGAACTGCCCTTCAGGACACTGCGTCTCTTCAGACCGTAAGACATTGTCGCTAGGATCGAGTTTGCAAACGTAGTATAGGTCACAACGGGTGTCAATTTTCTTAAAAAGGAAAAAGAAAATGGCATTTAAATATTTTCAAGTTATCACTGCTTCATTCATTTGAGCAATGTGTAAATTATCTCAGTTCCGTGAAAATGCAGTAAGCAAGAAATTAAAGGAGATGTATTTTCCAATGTCAGGTTTTCAGTCCTCGGAATCAACACCGCCAACAAGTATCACAAGAAGATGAAATAATCAAGAGCAAGATTCGACTTATTGAATTATAATATTTTCGCAATTTCATTTAAAATCGAAAACCGCAGTCTTGTAGTAATAAGCATGTTTAAACACAGATAACATCGATACCTGGAATATTCCATCTACACAGATAGGTGTGTTTCTGCAGTTGCGACGGAGTGCGTCTCGACTCATTTGGGGGACATGAAGATGACGAGTGCATGCCTCGTGCAGCACGATTGTGACCACTAATGATTGTGAGTTGGACGATTGTGTTGTGGTAGTTGGGGCTTCAGTAATGGTTCCTTCAGTTATTGTAACAATTGAGGTTGCAGGAATAGTATTAGGAGGAATTATTGGCGATGAATCGGGTCCTGGTGCAACATTAACAGTGTCTTGACACTGTGTCACTGAAACTGAAAAAAATGAAAATTTGGAAATGATATAAATTCCAAATTAGATAAATTGCAACAATGTTATAATGTAATTGTAGTTATTTTGAATACGTTTTCACCCCAAGCTCGTCTTCGAATAGGTATCGACATAAAATATAATTTAACAGTTGTAAAGCAAAGGCTATAGCGGCAAAGTTTCCACCTAATTTTTGGTGCTTTAGCTTTTCTATCCGCAAAGGAGTATAGAAATTAAATCCTTAAAGAGTGAAATTAATAGGCCCAAATTTATCATTCGTGTTAGACAAGATTGCTCACCATCCTCATAACAATCCTGAATGACGTACGAGTAGAACATCGTGGGTGAACATGTCCTGATTGTGAGGTGGATCGTATTTCCCATGTGAGGGAAAACCTCACAAATGAAGAATTTTCGGCAGTATCTTGTGAACTCCTGTAGACAGGCGAATAAATTCGTATATATTAACTGTTTTCACAAGACAATCGTGTTTATAAATTCCCGTTGTAAATAAAAATAATAATTGAAATATTTATATCGTAATTAGTTATACTCGGATAATTAAGTGATCAGTATATTATTAGTATTAAACTTGTAATTATAAATAAATATAAATTTCCGTCAATTTCTGTCGCTCTCTCATCATCGAAATAATTTTCATTATTTTCATCACTTTATATCATTTAGGTATAAGTTGAGTTGTATGAGGTTTAAATATTGGCTTATAAGACGTAATGATGCGAATACCGTATATGTTAACTCTTTCTTCACTCCACATGATGTCTAAAAATTCGAATTAGTAAAATAGAAAAAATTTTAATCGATTCGTCAAATTAAAGGTTTCGCAATTAAAAAAAAACTCCCAAAAACGCGAAAAAAAATGTTACCAACTTGAGTCATCTTTTAAAAATTTTTCATCACACACCTCGAACTTGAATAATGAGAAACTTTAACATAAGAATTTCCTTTTTCCCTCTCAAAACTAGAGAAGTAATTTATTACACCTTTAAACTAAGAAAGTATATGCATTTTTTAATTTCTTACTTTTTGTGAGCCGATCTGAACGCATGTGAGTTCGTCGGAGCACTGCAAGTCTCTGTGCCCAGTCGCGTTGGGCACGAACCCCGCGTGGGGGCATTGGAACTGCGCGATGTATTCGTGGACATCAGCACCCGGTGGGAGGTTAGGAGGGGCTCCAGAACCCGTTGGGAGGTTAGGGAGAGCTCCAGTGGGTGGTATTCCAATCGAGGGGATAGCGTCAGGTTCAGTTGGTGTGCCAGGCACAGTGGGTGAGGTCCCAGCAACAGGAGTAGCCCCATCATCCGGGGTTGGATAAGGAGGGACGCTCTCAGTGAAGGAAATGTTGAGGAAGACACAAGGGGAGTAAAGTCCGCCTGTGGAATGTAAATATAATAGGATTTAGTGCCTTAAATCAAATCGCTTTTTTTTTAATTTCAGACGATGCTTTGACCTTGGTTTTTATTTCGTCATGGCAATATTGGGATTGACCACTTAGATTTTAAAAACAGTTTTTCAATGAAATGAATTATAACTGAGAGGTGACTCATGTGAATAGATAAAGTCACGTACAGTTTATTCACTCGGGCAGGCTTAGAAAGGGCTCTTATTTTAAAATGGAAATGTTGTAACCTAGTGGATATGCCGTTTACTTTTCCGATTTTCGCCCCATTTTAAGTGATATCATTATTTTTTATCACGCAGCAGAATTACTTCTCAAAATGATAAAATCATTCAACATATTCCGCACCTGTTGGTTGTCCATCCAAGTCAAGGCTGCCGAGCTGCCTCTGCATGGGCACCGCCACACATCTGCTCAAGCTTGGCACGAAGACCGCGTCGCGTTCACACACCCGTCTCCTCGGGGTGCCTTGGCCGCACATGAAGTCGCTCGTGCAGCCCAGGAAACTTGCTAAAGTTTCACATGCGGTGTACACGCTGCAGTGCTCTGATTCTTGGGTGCACTGCACATTGTCGTGGACGATCAAGTCCGACCCGGGGCATTGGTTCTCAGCTGCAACAATCAATTGGTATTATGTGAACTTCAGTCATGGTTAGGTCTATTCCGGGGCATGGGTTCTCAGCTGCAACAATGAATTGGGATCATTTCCACTACATTATTAGACTAGTCGAACTCGTAGCATCTGTTCTTAGCTGCAACATTGAACTCTGGTTAAGTCGAATTATGGAGCTGGTTCTCAGCAGTTAGATACAACGAGCTTGATTCAAGGATCAAAATAGGGCGAAGTCATATCCGTCGAGAAATTAAATGAAAATTCTACGAAAAGTCAAACGAGACGATAACGTTTCTCAATATACTGGGTTGAGATGCATACAGTTTTCTGCCTCTATTCCAGTGTAGGGTTTTTGAAAAACTTTTTCAGAATTGCAGAGAAATGCATATTAAAATGATTGAAGCCGCTTACGGCCAGCGAAAAGCACTATTGAATATATATTTCTGGATGACACGATAACAATGTCATTAAAACTACAGATTTTTGCCTCCTTAATGTTACGCAGGACCTTCATGCAGTTGTTTTGAGTCGTGACTGAGTTTCACTTGTACAAATACGAGTAGTTGTTGTCCGTCCATTTGATGTTAAGTCTATTCTCTCTCCACGCTCATCACTTGCTGCTGAAAGGTATTGGAGGGAAATATTTGAAGAGGGAATACGGAAAATGAAACCAATTAAACTTCGGCACCTCTTTTCATAGTAAGACTAAAGCAACTTTGCAAGGCAGGCTTGATAATATGCAACGCGTATGTTCCCAAGAGAAGCCATTCCAGGCGGACAAGCATGTGTGGCGGAATAAATGTGAGCATTTAGCGTAATGTTTGTTTCATCAGCGAATTCTTGTTTCGTCTGGACTCGGAAAATGTTCTTTTCTTCATTATATTATACGATAGTTACAGAATCGGACTAAATAATGCATTAATATTTCATGATCGAAATATGGAATCTTATGTCACTTGATATTATCTTATAAATTTATAAGATGTACTTAATAAGTGTCATGGAGAGAGACTAAGTGTCGTGCCAGCACGAGCGTGATTGGTCCGGACCACCACGGCGGGCTTCTGGTTAACCAATGGGCGTAAACAGATTTTCGTCGAGACTTAACCTATGATTTAGTAAGGGTAACTTGTGATTATGTAAACAGAGAATAAAAGTTGCCTTCCTCCGCACCCACGAGATCCACCAACACTGCCTTCCCCCACACCCGCGAGATCCACTAACACTGCCTTCCCCGCATCCACGAGATCCACCAACACCGCCTTCCCCCACACCCACGAGATCCACCAACACTGCCTTCCCCCGCACCCACGAGATCCACTAACACTGCCTTCCCCCACACCCACGAGATCCACCAACACCGCCTTCCCCCACACCCACGAGATCCATCAACACTGCCTTCCCCTGTAATGTTCTGATCCAGCCCCGTCCGCGTATATCCCGCGCTTCGTTGCGGTTCGCACCCACACCCATGGTTGAACTATATAAGGTTGAACCATGGTTGAACTATATAAGGTTGAACCATGATTGAACTATGTAAGGTTGACCCACGAGAATATCCGTCTCTCAGTTCAGTTTCCTTGTTACGTCACTGAGATCGAGAAACGTAATTAAACCAGGCAACCGATCCGTCATTCCCATGACGGATTGGTTGACTGGTTTGATCGCATTTCGGTGAATGGTTAATGCCGTGACGTCGCTGAGATCAGTGACGGCACAGGTGAACAACAAACTGCATCCGCATATATGAACTTCTCATGGGCCAACATTAAATTAGTTCAACCTTGCCCACACGACTTGCTCACTCGCAGCTCGTTGATTAACGTACCCTCTGCAGTAGCTAAAGCTCGTGCCCGCAATTATATACGCTTTTCTCAATGAAATGGCAGCTCAATTTCTCAAAATAGTTTAAAATATGAATCCAACACGCCCGAGATAAGCAAGCAAGTATGTTTATGATTGAATCAATATTTTGTGAAATAGTATAATTATTGTTATTGACTTTTCAATTACTCACGTGTTAGCGGTGCCATGCAGTTTCCATCGTACACATTGAAGAGTTGATCTTCGGGACATTTATTTGTCCTGCTGGTGAGACCTCCCAGGTGATAGCAATACCTCGTGACGTAGCACAACCTGTACAGCTGGACAGTTCAAGTAAAAATTAGCAGCACTCATGATGGTCAGGCCGACCATGTCTTAGAAATGTCATTTATTTCAAATTTATTGCATTGAAAACACTTAAGAAACCATCTGACATTTAGCGTACAAGATTACTCGGCGACAAAAAATTCTCTACTATACCTACTCGCCATGAGAATTTCTGCAGATTGTACGTAGTTTATTGACTGTTCTCAATGAATCGTAACATGAGTCATGAAAATCTTCCAAAAATCTTACGGATTGGAGAATTATGCAATAAATTGCTCGTCAGCTTATGTCCAGAGAAGGACACGCAAATTTGAGCTCGAAATCATCGAACTCTTTGCTGTGTTGATGATTACTGTTTGAGGCTTGCCACAAAGCAGTGTAATTTGATGAATTAACTTATCCTATTATGTAATGAATTAACTAATCCTCATATCACGTTCTATTTATATCATAATAGAATTATTTATCTTTTTATCCAACATATAATCAGTTAATTATATGACACACCACATTAATTAAAAAACTTGATCTTAAACTGGTGCCTGCACTAATTATTGAAGTAACACCGCACCTGCGCGGGACGGTCTGGCAGACAGGCGCGGTAGTCGCGGCAGTCCCTGACTTGGTCCTCGCACGTGACCCTGAAGTCGCTCACGGGACGCTGGGTAGACGTGGCGGTCTGGCACAGGTCTTGTTCTGCCAGGGCATTAATTGTGTGAAGTGTTACAGACATATTAAAAAAAATTTTTTTGCAAGAGAAAAATAGATTACAAGCTACAAATAGAAAGTAATAGTCATTCTAACAGAAGAAGCACATCAGGTATTAAATAATGTAATTGTGAATTTCCCCGTTCATCTAAAAATGTGGGAAATCAAAATTACTCCAACATAATCAAAATTATTTTTTCGCTTTTCTTTATACTTTTTGTGTGCTGTTTGTTTTCTATATTGAGATTTCTTACAGGAGATGACTAATTCCGTTTAGATAACTTGGATATCCGAATTTTTTGGCATAAATATAATGCGGTCAAATAACTGAAAAAATTACGACCCATCATCGGTAGAAAAACTCGCTTGTTTTCCTTCAGTGTTTTCTCAAATGTCAGCATGGATAGCAGAATAAGTTTTAGTTAATAGGAAACACCTATCATACCAGACCACGAAACACGTTTTTTCCACTCGCGAAATAACAAGCGCAGGTCAATTTAAACGGAAAAATACACAAGAGACTGCCTTTAAACCTGTTCACCAGGAAGTTGAGAAATTCAACACATGCTTGACACTTCCGGGCTGATGTTGCTAAGCGAGAGCTGCGTGGCGAGGAATCGTTATCACCTCCGCCATCGCAGAGCAGCCCAATAATTTATTTCTAAATTGAACCGCTGACCCATGCCTTGGTGAACGTTATAGCAAACATCAAATAGCTTGAAAAATCTGATAATATGTATCAAGTTGATGGAGATGGAGACAGGTGAAATTTGATTTCATACTCGTTATTTTATTTATGGGTGTTTCATGAGTGATTTCATCTTGGAAGTCATCCAACCAGTCAAGCCCCTGTTTTGCAAGTAACATTTTTTTTTGTAGTTCTTTGACCATAATTTTATTTAAACATTTTTGCACCATTTTCCAGTAAGTTTTGATCATAGTGCCCCGATAACTTTTTTATAAACATTTGGAGGCGCCATTTATGTCACAAATAATATAACTCAAGAGAGAATAAAACATTGCATCATACGTGAGAAAATATTAATTCAGAAAATATTTTTCCGACTGAAAATACGACTCCTGGAAATAATTCTTACCCTAAATTAATGTTTTATAAATGAAATTCTTAATTTCCCGCAGTTATTTTTAATGGAATAATTATTTTCAGTTTCAGAAGCCTCTATTTACCAGAATAAACTTTTATCGTAACGAAGGAATTTTTTTCGGGTAAGAATCAACATAAATGAACGATAGATTATTTTTGGTGCCCGAAATATAAGTGGTTTCCGAATAATAAGTGTGCTGAAAAAAATCAATCAATATCGACCAGTATTTTAATTATTATTAATTATCTTGAAGACTTATTTGAAATGTATCGTGTTGATTGAAATCACCTGCTAAAGCACTACATGGTTTACGTTAGTTTCTGGTCGTTAATATATATATTTTTAATTTTGCTAATAGCATAAATTGGCTGCTGCCATATATTACGAAACCTCATCGAGTTAAAAATAAAATAGTTTTCTCAGAAACATCTTTGTTATTATATAAGGCGGCAATTTTTTGATGAATAGGACAAACCATTCTCACCTTGAATGCATTTGTTGTTAGCCACATCATAGACGTAGCCTGCGCTGCAGAGTTCGACGTTCGGAGAGCCATCGCAAATCCGGAGCAATTGCGAGCAAATCTCCGTTTTGTACACAAACGACGAGCCTGAAACAAAATCATATGCAGGGTCAGACATGCGCTGACACATGAACGTCTGAAAGTGTTTTATTTTGAACCACAGCGCTAATTTTTGTTTAGAATAGTTTATGTGTTGTTAATTACGACCAATTCTTAGATTCCAGTTTTCATAGCTGATCTGTTTCATTTATGATTATAAAAAATAATTGTTTTAATTAATAATTATTCGATCAAGAATATGATTAATTTCGATTCCCTCACCGACAGCGGAAGGGGCGCAGACGTTTTGCTGGCGGCAGCCGCTGAGTTGGGTCCTGCAGTTGTGGCTTGGCTGCGGGGCTTCCACCAAACAGTTGTTGGCAGGGCCCGGGAACACGCACTGGTCCAGCGTGTCGGAAAACATCGTGCCGGGCCCACACTCAAAGTACGCGCGCCAGAAGTGCCCGGATTCGTACGTGTCGTAACAGCTGAAGTGTGCAGTAAAAATACTTAGTATGGTAGTAATTTAATAATGTAATACGCGAATTAAGAAGCAAAGTAGCCTCATCATTAAGGTTCATAATATAAATATCAGGAAATTTCAATGGAATTGAAAATGCACTTCTGAGTAGCTCCCCTGTTGGGACTTTGCTCTGCGACTCACAGGTAGAACCAGCGGCAGTCTCGGGGGTGGGGGACTTTTGTCTAGGACTTACCGGTAGAACCAGCGGCAGTCTCGGGGGTGGGACTTTTGTCTAGGACTCACCGGTAGAACCAGCGGCAGTCTCGGGAGTGGGGGACTTTTTCCTTGGACTCACCGGTAGAACCAGCGGCAGTCTCGGGGGTGGGGGACTTTTATCTAGGACTCACCGGTAGAACCAGCGGCAGCCTTGAGGGTGGGGGACTTTTGTCTAGGACTCACCGGTGGAACCAGCGGCAGTCTCGGGGGTGGGGGACTTTTGTCTAGGACTCACCGGTAGAACCAGCGGCAGTCTCGGAGGCGAGGGACTTTTGTCTAGGACTCACCGGTAGAACCAGCGGCAGTCTCGGGGGTGGGAGACTTTTGTCTAGGACTCACCGGTAGAACCAGCGGCAGTCTCGGGGGTGAGGAAAAACCCCAACGTACGGGCACGGCACAAGAGGACTCACAATCACGTCCGGGTACCGAAAATCTGAAAAATCACGGAAAATATCCTAATGAATATTTTAATTTATTCTATTTTCATTTACTTATTGAATTTGAACGTGTTGTTGGAGAATATTATTTACAATTACTACCATGCTAAGCCTGAAAAAATTGATTAATTAATATCGGCTCTAGATTTCGTGGCATAATTGATGTTCTTTAGCTCTGATCTAAGATTGCTTCATGGTGCGGCAATATATTCATGTGTTTTCCTACTAAGTTCTACGTACTGTCACTAAATTTAATGTTTAAATTTAGACAAGACATATGTCATACCTTTTCAATGCCTCTTGACCGAAGAACTTTACAAAGGTTTTCGAATTTTATTAAACTGTAAACTTATTATTATAAAATAAACTTTTATCATGAAATTGCATTCTGTGCATCCTTCTATGAAGCAAGCACACGCTATGGTATGTAGCCGTCTGCGAAGATGCAGCCGGAATACGCTTTTCTTTTTTTAATTATTTAAAATTGATAACCCATGTCGAATGAAACCTATGTAAAAAATTATAACAAGTACTGTATGGAACCAGGATGCTGCTGGGGGAAAATTCTGGAGCGAATGCAGAAATTATTTGATTTTATGACATTGAAAATAAGACGATAAGCTTTCAAATTTTATATTGTCTTTCCGAGATACAAAGATACAAAAGATGCATAACCAGTGCAGTATGACGCCAGGATACTGGAGGAAGGGAGAAATTTTCTGTAACAAATGAAACAATTTTTTATTCTTTGCAATTGGATATGACTTGACAGGCACAAAAAATTACTATTGTCTTTCGGAGATACAATAGGACGAAGTTCAGGCGAATCTAATCGGATAGGAAACCTCAACGCTCCATAAGGAGCGATCCATTGCATCGTGCCACTTCTTACCACACTAACAAACGCGCAATATGTTCAAACAATGGAGCTGCAACAATGACGATCATGCCCATACTAATTTTTATAGAAGCATCGTATTGTCAAAATGTGCTTGTTAAAATCGATAAGATTGGAGCATCGACTCGTGGGTTTGAGCCTCAGCCAGCAGGGAAAAATTGGTATCGTTGTCAGCAAAGTTTCCAAGTCATAAATAGCTGCAAGAGTGGGAAAGTTAGTTGCAGGTTCGAAACCTAGCTAGCAGTTAAAATTATTCCTTCTCATCTAATAAACGCCTTACTTTGCCAAAAATTATTACATAAATTTTGTTAGCGTTTTCTATTATTCTTCGTGTCACTGACCTATGGTCCCCGCCGAGCCGTTGGGGGCCACTTGGGCCGACGCGGGCGCTGTGAGGAGCGTGAAGCACAGGAGACCGAGCGAGAACATTTCCTGTAGGAGAGATCAGGAGCAAGGATATCAATAATTCATGTTCATTATTGCATGAACGCACAAAAACTTATCTGCTAAAGCGATGTAAATATTTTGAATTTTCGTAAAGGTTAGCTGCTGCAGAAGTGAATTAAATCAAGTTTAACTTCATTACAGATATCCAATGAATTATATTTTAGTGAGGGATATTTCAACTAAACTATAAAACTCAGTCTTTCGTTGAATGGTCTAGGTGATTAGCCATTGAGAATTTTGATCTAAATATTCAGTTAATGTGAGTCTCTCAGTAAATTCATAGACTGTAGACATTGAAGTCGATCTCCGGTCATGACCGAGCTATATGTCTGAGCCATTGTGGTTAAATTTATATTTGACAATTGAATTATTTTTTAATTATTTCAGGATTTTCATACTATAATGAAATTCTTGACATCTAATTAACTTGAAGAAATTCGCAGTGTAAGTCATTAAATTCCGAGCGTCCAATTCCGATTTATTTTATCGAGAAGATAGGAAACTCACATCAAGAATAAAAAAAGCTCTTTCGCTAATGGCAGCCTTTCTGAAATTTCAGATGTATCATTGAAGGAATAGATCTATTTTCAGTTATCTGTATACACGGCATTATTTTCTATGTCCATGGCAGGAGCACCAGCACCATTGTCGCCGGGAAATGAGATTATGCTTAACGAATGTAAAAATGAAAGATTTGTACTCAACAATTAGCAAAGCATTAAGTCGGTCTTGACACAAAAATGCGATAAATAAGCTCTCTTTGTGTCTCTCAGATAAGGAAAAGGCCAGTAAATAAGGCGGGTAATGTACTTCCCGCCTAATTCACTTTGACCGAACACTGCAGTATTCGCTCCGCCCGCGCCATGGGAGACTGAATATATTAGTATAATCAGGCAGTACATTAACTGTGACTAAGGGGAGCAATAAGAAAAATAATAATGTATTCTTTTCGCTGACAATATGCAGATGAAAATATTAACATTCTTCCACTTTTGCATCTAAGTTAAAGTGGAAGTAAATACCATCAAAGATTTTTGAAGCCGAATATATCAGTTTATAACAAATGCCTAAATTAATCGTTAGACGATTCGTTCATCCTTTTAATACTAGTTTGCTTCAATCGCTAACGAAAGATATTTCCAAGTGAAGAATTTTTAAAATAAATTTCCAAGTAAATGCATAATATTTAACTTAGCACACTTGATTTGCAATAATCATGAACTACCTACCCTCTAGTTGTCAATTCCTATTACTATCATCGCTCATGCAGGCGCATTTTGTGAAATATATTTTTGCCTTTTTTACCGAAAATTTTAAACCGGCGAGGAGTGACCTTTTAGCAATTTTTCCCATAAAAATTAAAAAATGGGAATCATATTACAGAGAATTTCGTAACATTCTACAACGTCTCGCGTGTCCGGCACAGCCATCCTGTGAACTCTAACGTTGTAAATCACTCAATTAGTTGATTTTTCCTCGAAGATTTCGTGACAGCGGCATGTCAGTCCAGAACATGTATGTAGTTTTTTCTTGTCTTAATTAATTATTATTTTTAACATAAATCTATTTAAAACTCTTATTTTCATAGGTCGAATTTAAATATTATCAATCGATTATTACCAGGAACATCGAAACTCGTTTGTTGAGTTTTGGTCTGATACTTCAAGACATTTCTTTAGCTTCAAGCTGATTTAGTGTTGCAGGAATTGAGGCTTCTTTTGAAATAAGGAGTTTGCATTATCGTTCTACAAATTACTCTATATATTGACGCCGCAGCAATGAAAAACAGAGAAGTGAAGAGCGTTGCCGCTCTTCATGAAAATCATGGCATTAGGATAGTTTAGGAGTAATCGGATTATTTCTCGATTTAAATTACGGTGGCAAGAGAAGTTTGGTATTTCATCTTAAAGTCGGCGGGAAATTTGTTTTACTTACCAAAAAATCCATGTTTGATGACGTCTCGACGTCCTTGATGAAACGTCCCTTATTGGGTCGCTTGTAACGTATATTCACGGCTAACTTGAAATAATAATGCTATTGAAAAATCTGGAAATTTTTTTGGTTTAAAAGTTTACGTCAAGTTGGCTTCATTTATGGAACGTGTCCGTTTATCGATAAGTAATTTATTTGGTAATATTTCAATTGAAGAGGACAACCTTAACAAATACGTGACAATTGCAACAATTCCTCGCTGACTTTGAGCTTAGACAATTGCTTTACTGTAATAGGATCTAGATTGAGGAACCTTCTTAACTTTACCCCTTTAGAAAAAGGTCTTATTTTAATCCATGGTTTTTGAGAACATTTAACATTTGTTGCGAGAATATTTTTCAGGTCAATAGAATTAAAAAAATTGAACTCAGTACCCACTGCAGTGAGTGACAGAGAGGGCATTTTCTCGTCGACGAAAACGTGGTCACGGACGGACGGATGGACGGACAGACGGACGGACATGACGAGCACAATAGCGCCTTTTTTCCATAAATGAGAAAATGCGCCAAAAATAACAAAAATATTTATTCATGAAAACATAAAAACAATCAAATTCTCGGTTGTTCTCATTGAAATTATTCTAGTAACGAGAGAGAAGCTATAGCATTCGCCGTATTCGACAGTGATGGATGACTAATCCATTTACCTGACATAAGCAACACTGACTGTCTTACAAAAATTGAAATAATACGTCCGGACCGCCGCAAAGAAAGTTCCGTAAGCCGGAGCGGTAAATGCAGCAATGCCTGCAGTCCGGTCCGGGCTTTGCTATATATGCGGACCGCCGGTCAACGAGCTCCGAATAACGGTTATCGCGTCCAGGATAACCGGCCCCCTAGACTGCCCGCCCAATCTGTCCCTGTTTTTTATGAGTCAGGACAGTAAATTTTTTATATAAATATTAATTTTAGAAAATCTTCAAATCTAGTTCTTTTTCTACCTCGATTTAAACTGACTCACCCTCACTTACACCTAAAACTTTTTGAGTACACTCTCATCTTGTCTTGTAATTTTATTTCATCTCGAATTCACTTTCACAAATGCCAATTAAACTTTCAATTTTTATCGCTCTATTTTAAAGTTTTTCTGTCAAACGCCATGCTCGACAAATATAACTTGCCCCTGCAAACGTACCTTACAAACTCACAATTTCCTGTGGCCAGTCATTATCTATTAATTTCTCCGCCCCACTCATATGTCTGCAAATGTATTTCCTGACTCAAAAAGCAATTAAAAAAAAACTTTGTCCATTATTCTCCATCTAAATATATTATCTTATTCTAAAAAATCCGTTCCATTAAAAACTAGCGACAGAAAGTTTGGAGTTCCGGAAAACAAGAAAATATTTAATTTTAACGCATTTGTTAAAAGGCAAGCTATTTTCTATTTTTAAAACGTTTTTCTTTACTCAGCTTCGCGTTTGTTTGTTTGTTTGTTTGTTGTTAACATTGACAACGAAAATTAGCCCACTTCTGATTGCTCTAGAGATCTGAAATTCGGCATGCAGGCTATTTTCGCTAACAATTTCAGATAAAATCGTAAAAACTAGTATATATAATCATAAAAAAGTATATATATATATATATATATAGTATATATATAGTATGAAGTGCGGGCGCTGACGTTATAGACGAGCAGGCGCTGACGCTGCGTATCATCGATACGTACGTCAAGTCATACTTGATCAAATCTTAATCGTTTTTCTTGTGGACTAAAAAAGTAGAAAATAAATTATGGCTCGCCCCAAAAAAACGTGGGTCGGACTCGTGTGTTGTGTGTTTTACGCTTTAATCATAAATCTGCCCGATACACGTTTTTTGGGGCGAGCCATAATTTATTTTCTACTTTTTAGTCCACAAGAAAAACGTGGTTTTTTAAAAAGTTTTTTTTTAAGTATTTAATTATACGCAGATCTTATGGCTTTAACATTTTGCTTGCCCGACCCAAATTTACACGCTCGATATCCTACAATCAAAATTCTAAATTAAAATTTTAGTCTCTGGAAGCAGTTTGATATAAATTATCGAACAATTGAATAAATAATCGAAGAATCCCAGCATGAACTAGATCATGTTGATCAGCATCGAATTATCAGGAAAAAATCGCGTTTGACATCACGATCAATGTAGTGACTTCTATTGTTTTTCCAAGAAAATAAAACCGGTATTGACTTTAGGAGCCAGACTTTAGCGTACGGTATTCGACAATAGCAACGGAAGATACTTAGTATATCAATCGAGAGATAATAAGAAAGAATTAAGCATCAGAATCACTACGAAACAACTCTAGTTTTAGAAAGAAATTGCAAAGATGCTTAAAAGAAATTGCGCGAAAATTTAGCTCAACAAAGGACGTATACGAAAAAAAACAGGTGACTTCCAATATCAGAGTTCTGCTATAGAATATAAAAATATTTGATATATGGCAATCAAGCATGTTGCAATTATATGTATGTATACAATTATATATTGGGACTTGGATAGTTTATATAATTTTTTCAGTTTATTAGTCCCATATTTGCATGGAAAAATATTTGAAACGAATCACTTAAAATTTTGTGTTACTTCCAGTCTACTGAAACTGTGTTCAGTCAGAAAATGCTAATTGTTAATATTAAGAACGCTATACTCCTATAATGAAGGAAATTTGAAACCTATGTTCTCAATTGTTGTTGAGCCTCCTACTAAATTTTCTTCTAATTTAACAAATTCATACCTCATAAAATTGGTCTTCATAAATTAATCTTTATTGTTTAGTTATTTGTTCAATTGCTAGGTATATCAAGCGCTAGAATCGACAACGAATTTGGTTCAAAATGAGATTTTTATGTTCCTTTTGCACGTCGGTTGACGCGATACTCCTTTATAGTTAATAATTAACAAATTGATATAAACAACATTTAGAGGATTAAAACAAAAGGTTCAATTACAGATATAAACAGTATGTTTTGAATGTGTTAATGTAAAACAATTATTGTTGTCTGAATTCATTTTTTTACGATTTGATTCAGTCGATTGTAAAAACCACCTTTTTTAGATTACACATTATTTGCTTTATATTTTCTAATAATTTCTAAACAAGCCTTCTTATCAGCAACAAACGGCACAAAAGGAAAGTTATTCTTAGTATGAAAATTCATTAGATAAATCGATACATATCAGCTTGATAGTTCACTTTGCTGGATGCCGTAAATTGTCCTGTCCGCTGACAACATCGAACAATGCAAGCGATAGACTCGCAAATAAAAACGAAAACCAACTTATTTATATTAATTTTTTCATTTGCTGCATTTGGCTGCGTGCAATTTTCGTTGGCTGTATTTTCCTGCACAATTTATTGGCTGGGACACTGAAAGTGACACATCAAACGGTCGAGGGCTTATCAAGTATCCATGTCGAGGGCCCCTCCATGTCTAGAAATTCCTTCTCGATCCATAGAGTTAATGAGGTATTAGTTCACCTCTCGTGCATCTAACGCTTTTCTTACGTAAAAGTTTTTATTGTCAAGCATTATAATGAAAAGTTGGTTTGGAATTTAGCGATTTACTGAATAAATACTGTTTTACTGTTAGGCTATTGTTTATGAGTAATTCGGTACCTATCAATTAAGTAAAAATGAAGTCGAGTGCATACGTATGAGGAGTATCATGCATGAGCATCATACATGAGTATCATGCATGAGCATCATACATGAGTATCATGCATGAGCATCATACNGTATAAGAGACAGGTTGAAGCTAGGCCAGTTATATTGAAGCTCGGCTCATTCTATTTGAAGTCGACCAGTTAAATTGAAGCTCGGCTCTTTCTATTTGAAGTTAGGCCATTTATATTGAAGCTCGGCTCATTCTATTTGAAGTCAGCCAGTTATATTGAAGCTCGGCTCGTACAAATTCTTACTTATACCTGTGTGGTAGTGAGAAGAATAAAAGCTCGGAGTCTATCTCTGATTCCTTTATAATAGGCTATGCTCTCAATTCATACTAGGCATTTAAGTGTAAACTTAATTTGGCGTCATGTGAGGCCATTCAATCGAGTCTCTTTTAACCCGAACAATCCTGATAGCCTGAATAACCTAGTATAAAAATTCCCTTTAAGTTTACTTGTCATTCATGGTTATCGTTTGCATGTGTATAGAATGCAAGGCTATTTCAGTCGCTTACAAAATTGACGGAGGAAGACAATTCTAAATAGTCTGTCTGAAACATTACAGGCATTTCGCCAATGTACAATTTCATGCATTGTGGCATGCAATTCAATTTAATGATCATGTTTTTAAAAGTGCTGCGTTGATTTTTTTCGATGCTTTAGAATGAACATGAATTTTTCCACAGTATCCTCAATTCCACGAGCCGTAATAAAGTGTGGTCGCTAGCCGAAGATTTGGGAAGCAGAGCAGCGATGTCGCCGCCACTAATGAGTTTCATATTTCACAGGCTGCGCAGGGCATTTGCTTGCTAAAGACTTTCTGCACGGTAGAAGAACAGGTCCCGTGGCAACAATGGCCACATATATTGCCTAAAATTATGACCCTAAAGCTCACGGCGCTGCATTGGAAACACACCCTCCTCCATGTGGCGGCTCTCGAAGATGCCGGGCAGCCATTTGCAATGCGGTCAAGTTCATTGCCACGCAGTGAACTTGAGGTCAATGCCATACGGGGAACTTGTGGAACATATTACTGGACTCGATGTTCCCTGTATGGCATTACCTGGACTCAATGCTGACCGTTAAATTGGATTCAATGTATGGCAGTGACCGTGATTGCAATATCGGAACTATGCACGCAAAAGGTCGCCGATGCCACTAATTGAATTATTTGCACTGCTTCTACCGAACAATAATTGGATTATTGTAGCTACGCATTGCCAAGGTTACAAGACATTGTTGGGACTTCGTGTTGTTTCGACTGCCTTTTTGGGATGGTCTTAAAATTCCTCGCGCTTGCAATAAATACCACATTATTTACTCGAATATGCCTGTGGATTAGAACCATTTTTTAGGCTCTTTAAATCCAAAATGAACCTCCAAGCCTTAACATTAAGTTTATGGTAACTTTGTCCGATGTGTACAGATATTGGCGCCGGAGCTAGAGTCGCTGAGCGACCACTCGTTGCCGACTGTGGTAATTTGTGTATATTATACTGAATATAACCGCAAACTAAAATTTCTCCCGTTTATCAAGCTGAAAAATTTCTTTTTCAATAGGTTGTGAGAGTCTTTGATGATAATCTCAAATCGAATTACGTATTTCATAATTTTAGTTCAACAGCTTCAGCTGTTTCCTGTCTTTATGCTAAGATATTATCTATGCACACTAAAATATAAAATATACTATCATTAAATGGAATGCTCAAATCATTACTTAATTAATTGATAAAATTGTCGGAAGCGAACAAACATTCATGTTATTCCCGTTTATTCGAATTTCGTAGATAATGAAAATATTCTGATCGTAACATCGGTTTCGGATTTTTTCGTCAATTGTTCATTAATCAATGTCAAATAGGGTTACCATAGCAGCAAATATGTTAAAGGGTCAATGCACGACAATCACTACAAATTTAAACACAGCATTCCAGCCGCCTCTGTCAACATTCCTTACCGAATTTTTTATAGCAACGATTTGCATAAAATTAAGCAAGCACTCTAGGCTAATGTACAAGCAATGTTTTGCACAAGACTGTAAAGCAAGCACTCTATATAGGCTAATGTACAAGCAATGTTTTGCATGAACCAAGCAAGCAGTTCACCTCTGAAGTGCCTGGCTCCTAATACCTTGTTTGTCTGGCCAGTATAAGTTGTTATATATTCATGACAGCGCGATAAGGTCGTGCATTAGAGCTCAGGATGAGTTATTATAGCTTACGTTGGATGTGCAGTTTATTTTTGTACTGATACTACTGCAAATATGAACCAGTTTTTATTTATATCTCGTAAAGACCTTTCTTTTATAGAAATTTTATAAATAATAGAGTACTGACCGAATAGTAGTTGGTTAGTTAATCTTAATTTCAGAATTTATTTTGACTTAACAACATGATTGAGGATAGGTTAAGCGTACGAAATTGAGAATTTGATCATACAAGTAAAAAAAGTGCAAAAGACATAATTTTAACGGTTCAAATTATATACATTATAGATTTTAGCATATAAAACTCTAAAATAAATTATGGAACCGGGGAAAGTTTTTTGACCGTAACCAAACGATCATCTTTTTACATGCCTCACTTCTATATAGAAGTGACCCCGAGTGCGGCCATTTTGTTCATGTAGTGCATGTCTGGGGCGCGCCGCGCCTAGAACCTGATTCTCGTACCTAATATACAGGGTGCGGCGTGGGAACTTACTCTTTTTCCATATTGCGCATGGCGCCACCTTCCTAGGACTAATGGCCGCCACGTGGCGCGCAATTCAAATAAGTAAGTTCCCGCGCCGCACCCTGTACATACTGAGAACAAAGACATGTGACGTTAAAATAATGTTGATTACGAATTGATATCGTTGAAACGGAGTTTAATAAGCGTCGTTACTATGGCGTTTGAAGAATGTTATTGAAACGGTGTTTTATAATAAACATTCAATGTTGTTTCCACGGCCGATAAGTGGTGGACATTTTCTGAAATGGTTAACGTTCTTTGCCCGCATCATTATCATCCTAAATTTCTGGTATCGGGGGTCGACAACACGACATTTGTTTGATGGAAAGAGCAGAACGAAAAGGTTTTACTTATCTGAAAAAATAGTTTTATTTACCGGAAAATAATTTATTTGTTGATTTTATTCTCTCCTGAGACTTTAATTTGTAATTTTTTTGAAAGAAGTGTAAAAATTTGAAAGCTATTCCGCCCACATAAATAATATAATTACACTGCATGTGAATATTTTCACTTTTCAATTGCTTTGCAATTCACTGGCTAGACATGGCTGTCCTGCTCTGCCGAGGCAGCAACCGTAGAAAGCTTGGGCGTCAAACTCTGGAATAAAGGAATGAAGTTTTTGAGGAATGAGGTTTTTAAGGAATGAGGTTTTTAAGGAATGAGGTTTTTGAGGAATAAAGGTTTTTAAGGATTGAGGTTTTTAAGGAATGAGTTTTTCAATGAATGAGGTTTTTGAGGAATGAGGTTTTTGAGGAATGATTTTTTTTAGGAATGAGGTTTTTAAAGAATGAGGTTTTTGAGGAACGAGGTGTTTAAGGAATGAGGTTTTTAAGGAATGAGGTTTTTGAAGAATGAGGTTCTTGAGGAATGAGATGTTTAAGGAATGAGGTTTTTGAGGAATGAGGTTTTTGAGGAATGAGATTTTTGAGGAATGAGGTTTATAAGGAATGAGGTTTTTAAGAAATAGGGTATTTAAGGATTGAGGTTTTTGAGGAATGAAGTGTTTAAGGAATGAGGTGATTAAGGAATGAGATTTTTGAGGAATGAGGTTTTTGAGGAATGAGGTGATTAAGGAATGAGGTTTTTGAGGAATGAGGGTTTTTAAGGGGTGAGGTTTTTGAGGAATGGGGTTTTTAATTATTGAGTTTTTTATGGAATGAGATTTTTGAGGAATGAGGTTTTTAAGGAATGAGGTTTTTAAGGAATGAGGTTTTTAAGGAAAGAGGTTTTTAAGCAATGAGGTTTTTAGGGAATGGGGTTTTTAAGAAATGATGTTTATAAGGAATGGGGTTTTTAAGTATGTGGTTTTTAAGGAATGAGATTTTTAAGTAATGGGGTTTTTAAGGAATGGTTTTTTTAATGAATTTGTTTTTTAAGGAATGGGATTTTTGAGGAATGAGGTTTTTAAAGAATAATGTTTTTAGGGAATGCTGTTTTTAAGGAATGAGATTTTTAATTAATGGGGTTTTCAATGAATGAGGTTTTTAAGGTATAAAGTTTTTGAGGAATGAGCTTTTTCTCATGGTTATTTTGTGCAAATATAATTGGTTATCCATAATATGCCTATGAGTAGTGCTTATATATTAATACTTTTTCATTAAGACAAGAATAACATCTTTTAACGAAGTTAATAAGTAAAAAAAATTGAGCTTCATGCGTAATTAAATGGCGTACGCATTAAATAAGCATCCACACTATTTTAGTTCTGTTAAATTCAAGATTATTGAACTGCGGAAAAAATGAAACGTAAAGGGATTTAATAATATCTCCCTTGTTTAATGTAATTTAAAATAAACTAAAATCATAAAAGAATTAGTAAATCTGAGGAACTTAGTTGGCGTATAATTAAATCTCATTACTCATTGGCGAGATATGAGTTCCCAGCTCATTATTCATTAATAACTTGGTGATATTTATAATTAATATTTAATAGGTGATAACTTACGAATGAGACATAATATAGATGTCTACTATGATCGACTCTTAACGGTTTAATAAAGTGTTCATAATAAGTTCACTTCTCTATTGTGGTCCGCTTCGACCGGACCTGGATCGACTATAAGAACATTTTATATTAATTAATATAGACCTTTTTACCCGGGCGCCGACAAACTTTCATAGTCACATTAGCAGCTAATGATTGTCCATCTGACGTTCACATTACATCTAATATTCTAATATGGAAAGTTAAGGCCAGCGAGTACGGTTGGCAATGGACACATTTCACTTCCCGTACAATTCCCTCTGACTGAACACTGCAGTACCCGCTTCGCCTTCGCTATGGGAGACTGAATATATTAGAATAATCAGACTGGGTTCTACACGCGCCCACTTCATTGATACTCGCGGAGATTTTAATGAAGAATTTATTTGTTGTGTCGATTCCACAGCATCGAATTGCAACGCCAAGGAAATATTGAATTCTACTTCATGAATTAAATGTTTCGTGAGATTTAATATACAATTTTATTGTGCGTCTGTTCATCACGATGGATCATGATATATTATTTCAGTTTCCAATTTGGATGAACGCAAGTGAAAATTTATTAAATTGAGGTTTGTTGAATATAATAGGATTTTAATAGCTATTAGTTAGGACGTTTGTGCAAATTTTTCCACAAATAAATCGAGTATAAAATTTTATTTTAGATTTGCATTTGAAAATATTTCGGGGGATTTTTAAGAATGCCTCGCAAAGTGTCTTTTTAGCGCATTTCTCATTTATGAAAAAATGCACTATTGTGCTCGCCATGTCCGTCTGTCTGTATGTCTGTCTGTCCGTCTGTCCGTCCGTGACCTCAAGTTTTCGTCGACGAGAAAATGCGCTCTCTGTCACTCACTGCAGTGAGTACTGAGTTATTTTTTTTTATTGAATAATGATCCATGATTCCTTTCAGATCTCAACTTAAATTATTCATTAACTGTTCCTATTTTAGTGGACAAATAATATTCGAGAAAGATCGAGAAATGCAGAGCGGCGAGTGAATATTGATGCCAATGTACATCCAAATACCGCGATCATCAAACGGAAGACGAACATTCTTCCTTTGAATGATTGTGATAGTTGACCGTCAGTCGTTATTTCAATGAACCAACCATCTGGTTCTTATTTCAACTGCCCCTTCCTTTTTAAAGACCGCGAAAAATAATGAAGTGCAAGTGTTATGAATTTATGCTAAAATAAATACTTCAATCTACTGCAAACTACATCATCCGAACGTAGTGCAATATAACAAAAACCTACATTTTTTATATTAAGCTAAAATAAAACCAGAAATTACTCTTTATACCGGATAAGTGTGGAAAGGTGCGAAAACCTGAGCGGTGTTAAAATTTGCAACTTTTTCTATTGCACTGAAATCATTAACTAAATAAGTAAGAAAACACAACGCCATACATACTCTTGCTTGTCTCCTAGCTGATCACTATGTCTCCTAGCATCACACTATGCAGGGACAAGCAGAACTTGTCCGACTCTGTCCTGTTCGGGGCCTGTACCGAGAAAAATTATTGGGTCCTCTCGTCCAAAAAATAACACGCTTTTCTACCCAAAGCAGGAGCAGGAGAGAGCGGATTTAGCACAGACAACGATACGCTCATATGGTGAACCAAGCTGTGTCAAGATGATTGCAAACACTCGAGTAGAAAGTGCATCGCCTTTTGGACGGACACTACAGAAATTTGGACAATCTTTTTTCTGAGTGTGCGATCGTGTAATTTATACTCGCTGTGACTGCATTTGAAATTTAGGGCAGTTGAAATTTTTGGCCTTCGATATTCATTACCAAGCCACTGCTAAACAAAAATTTGACTTTACCATTCTAAAAGAATTATAACGCATTAATTTAACAACAATTTTAAATTAGATGAAAAAGCAATACAATTAATCAATTAAGTTGATTCATTCCTTGAGTACGAGTAAATTACATGCTATAAAAATAGTGCAATAATTATTTCCAGAGCAAATGTGAAAAAAATATGGAGGGAATGTGGCAAATTACTCATGTTATGTACCATAGATCAATTGACATCGAAGTCTGAATAATTGACAACCCTCACAATGAATTTTGCATCATAGAAGTGAATCATGCAGTGACTCACTTCAACCTAAACTTATAAGTTGGCGTTGACTACGCTAATCCTGTCGCAATCTGCGTGTTTGATGTTCTACATCAACAACAACAAAATGAAGGTTCCCAGCCTTCCATCTCCCTACCACCGTATGTCACTCTCCGGGAACATACAATTATACGTAAACTATTGATTGTAGCAACCTGAGGACGTTTGTACGCAACAGAGAAATTTTAAAGTTGTCGTACGTGGATGCAACTATCAGTGCAAGTCATTTTGCGCTCACTAGAACGAATCCTGTTTGTGGGAGTAGGCTTGTGACAATATTGCTCCGGTTACTCATGTCAGGCGGTAGAGGGTTAAAGCTTGACGCCCATGTTTGCCGATACGGCCGGCGATGCAATAATGAGAACCCGTTCTTTTTATATTTTAGCATGTCAAAAACAAATTTGAAGATTACGCTGATCATTTCATAAGTCATTTTATATGTTGGCTCAGAGCATCATCAAATTTGTCTTCACTATTCGCTTATTGCGTTGTGGTCTGTCAATGTTTTGTACTGAATTATATTTAGAATATTTAGTGTACCTTCAATAATTGTTTGCGGATTAGAATGACCATGAGTATTTGATGTTCTAATAAACATGAATTTTAATCAACTTCTTTCATAAACATGTGCTTTTACGTACAAACGGGGAGTTTAAACCCCAGCTTCCTCTAAGCTCGTTTAAAGAACCATGATTTTTTTAATAGTCGAGACCGATTGAATTTTGATATCTTTTCGATTAGACAATGAACATTAATTGTGATGCAGGTAATACATTTAACGGAACATTATAGCGGAATAAACTAAGATATTTAAAATATATTCTACAGGGACCTCGTTCATCCTTATTTCAACATTGATGATGACGCATCAGTTACAAGTATTTGAGCATTAGGATATTGGAAGCAATGTTTCAAAAAGCTTTTGATAAATTGCATCAACTCGAATTTGTTTGCCCAACTCTGGGCGGAAAATAGGCATTGTTCTGAAGGTCAAGTCTTGATTCGCCGGATCATGTTTAGATCGAAGTGGAGTTCGAAGTTTCATCAGTCAATAAAAAGACGTTTTATATTGTTGGTGTTTATTCTTCCAAAGGACTGGAAAACCATTGAAATAACGTTGGAATGAAGAGAAAATACGAACTCTTCTTAAAAGAATCAATAAATATTTACAGTGAAGTCAATTGGATAGCTCACACATAAGGTGCTGAAAGCCTTGAAATAAACTCTTAATCATCGGACAGCACAAATACTTGTTCATTAAAAATTATTAGAAGGAAGTTAATTATGATTAAATTCAACTATGGCACAAAACTAACTTACATATGTTCATGATTAATATTGCCGGTATGTTGGTATTTTCTCTGTTCAAGGAATCAGATACATCCGTTAAAAAAGGTTCTTTGCACCAGATTCGCTAGAAATTTGATAGAATTGTCTTTGATAAAATTTTAAATAATCTCAGAGTGGAGCGAAGATTTACCTATATTTCAATCCAGCAGCATGTACAGTTTAGTTCTTTTTTTCCTTTTAGTTATAGGTTCATTTCCGCAATATTTTGTACTTTCCTTCTGGTTCTCCTCGACGCGATGCGAGTGAACCTCATGAATGTCGCCGTGTGATGATGTCTGGTCTTCCTGTAATTTTTTAAGTTTCTCTTGTAATCTTTGTGGTATCGCAAAAATAGAAACTTCTTCATTGCTGTGCACCAACTTGTGTCAAAAAGAAGGCAAATCTCGCTTGCTTGGCGACAAATTTAATAACGTCGTCCAAGGAATTCGGATTGGTCCGGCTTTCCTGTTCAAAATCTGCATTTCGTTATGGAGAAAATGAGGTTGTTATAGTGACACGATGTACAATGCCTGGGTTACTGTGACTAAAATGTATTTTAGCACCTATAAGTTTTTCTTGAATTTGAAATATCAATTCATCAAAGTTGGTTGATCTGTGCTGCCTAGAAGACGATCGGGATCACTCCGACTCTGCCCAAGCATATTCGTTTGGTCATTTTGTGGAAGTACAGGGACAACATAAGGGTTGTGGTCTTCTGCATTGCTGAATTCAGGAGTAGCTGAAAACGTCATAATTTCATGACTTGGGAATCCAGGATTGCTGTGGTGAAGAATAACACCACTGCTATTTTGGTCTTCTGGGATTTTTAATTTTTCACAATTGCTTTTCTGATCATCTAAGTTGTGATCACTGAATCGTAGAGCATTAGAATTTATCAAAAATGTTTTATCTGGGTTGCTGGGAACATTGGGCAAAAGATTACCATTCCATCCACTCTGGGCCTCCAAGTCAACTGCAGCATCGTTTACCAACGGAGTCGCAGCTCCTCTTGACTCAAAGGGCTGGGGATTGACATACCCTCGGTCGTTAAGAAGATCTTCTTGCACAAATCCTCCATCACCCAAGATTTGAGCGTCGAAAAGCGTTGGTGGATTTGAACGTGCCTGCCTGAACTCGGGAGAGCCATAACCTGCTTTTTGGACCTGCTGGATCAGAGTCTCTTCATAACCCGGTACCTGCAGCACAGGGCGTGATGGTTCAACTGAATTGGAATCGTAAACTTGAGGCTGAACACCAGCTTGAAAAGGTTTCGGCACAACCAAGACGGGTTTCAAAGTTGACGAAATTTCTTGCTTGGGAAAGCGATCGAAGGATGGAGTGTGACTCGGCTGCTTGAATGGCGATGCAGTGTCTATGTGCCCTTTGTGCATAATGCCCTCATGATGCTGGTAATTTGGTTTCATTTTCTGCTGGTTATTTAAGTTCAAATGTTGCTGGTAATTTTTGTTTGCTTGTTGCTCATAATTTGGGTTAACCTGTTGCTGCGAATTTAGGTTCACTTGTTGCCGGTAATTAGGGTTGACTTGTTGCTGGTAATAAGGGTTGACTTGTTGCTGGTAATTTGGGTTTGCTTGTTGGTGGTAATTTGGGTTCTTTTGTTGCTGGTAATTTGGGTTCACTTGTTGCTGGTCATTTGGGTTCAATTGTTGCTGGTAAGTTGGGTTCACTTGTTGGTAATTTGGATTCACTTGTTGGTAATTTGGATTCACTTGTTGCTGATAATTTGGATTCACTTGTTGCTGGTAATTTGGGTTCACTTGTTGGTAATTTGGATTCACATGTTGGTAATTTGGATTCACTTGTTGCTGGTAATTTCCCGACGATGCCAGCTGAGGACCCGACGATGCCAGCTGAGGCCCTGAAGATGCCAGCTGAGGACCCGACGATGCCAGCTGAGGCCCCGACGATGCTGTGTTGTCTTGCAGGCTCTCTTGATACAAGCGCTCGATCGTGGCGTGGTCATTCCTCAGGAACTCGTGGCTATTTCTGTAACTTATCCAGCGAGCAAACGTTTCCCCACATACCTCTGCCAAGAAGAAAACACTCATTTGCCTATTAAATCTTGAAATTAGTAGTTTCTTGTAAATCTACGCGATTAATTCATTTCTTATCTAGCAACACTAATATAATTATATTCATGAACAAAGTTAAGACTGATAGGCAAAGCGTTACCAATGGAGGTGCAAAAGCACGGTAATAACAAAAATTATTCATTCATTGTTTGTTGGAAGCTCTAAAGAATTTAGGGGGTAAATTTTTCTCAATATTATTTTACGCACGCCCTGTGGGAAGCTTGCAGGTCTCAGTTTTCGGGTCAAAGTATCGCTCTGCAGGACATTGCGTTGCTTCAGAATAAAGCGTATTGGTTGCTGGGTTAAGCCGACAGGTGTAGTATTGCGTACAGCGAGTCTCAACTCCCTGCAAAAAGGCTGAGTTTCATAAAAATCTTATTTCGTAGATATCAAGTGCCTTTAGCATTTAACTATGCAGTATCTAAGTTATTGTTATTTCTTATTTAAATTTAAATACTAATTTAATAAATGACTTCCTTCAGTCGTTTCTTATTCAAATGTCTCATTATGATCCAGTCTCAACGAAGCGACAAGTTGGAAATATATTTATCATTTATTTGAGTTAATATATCCATTATTTACCGTAATTTGAGTCGTACAAAAATTGAAGCGATTTAATCACGCTCATTTTTCATGCTTGGTACTCTACCGAATTAACAAAAATGTTAATCGCTCTTGAAATGATTATTGTTTAAAAATTGCGTTTATACCTGAAATATTCCTTCAATACACAGCGGAATGTTCTTGCAGTGAACTCGAGTCCCTTCAGGGGTCAGCTTGGGGATCTGCTGGTTACGAAAACACGGCTGATGGAGGCGGAAGACAACGATTGTAGTAGATGGTGTAGAAGGAGTGGTGGAGATGGTGCTCGTGTTGAGGTAGTTTACAGGTGTTGGAGTAGTGGCGGAGATGGTGCTCGTGTTGGAGTAGTTTGCAGGTGTTGGAGTAGTGGCGGATATGGTGCTCGTGTTGGAGTCGTTTGCAGGTGTTGGATGAGTGGTGGATATGGTGCTCGTGTTGGAGTAGTTTGCAGGTGTTGTTGGTGGAACAGTTGTTGGTGGTTCAGCCGCTTGTGGTTCAGTCGTTAGTGGTTCACTCGTTGATGTAACCGTAGTTTCTGAAGCAGGAGTGGATTGAGCAATTGTCAATGTGGGGTCAGTTGAAATTCTTGGAGTGGTCGTTTCTCCAAAGTTTCGACACGGCGTCGCTGGAACTGGTAGACGAGATACTTCGATGAGATGTTGACGTCATTAAAAATAAAATGTATCGTTCTATTCATTATAAAATCCTAAGAAGTCATCCATCACATTTCTCTATATTATTTCTTGCCAATGTTTGAAATTAAATTTTGCTAATGAATACTACACCGCCATGTGATGATTTACCCAGAAAAATTATTGGGTTATTTTGTTCAAATTGTGACACATTTTCTTCTCGTAGCACTAATATAACTTTTTGCCGGGCCAAACTTTGCCAAGATTATGTTTAGAAGGTCAAAAAGTGCATAGTTAATTGGACAAAGTCTCCCTAATTTCTCCGAGTGTTGCAGTGAGCAAACCATAGCTTCTCTTGTTCATTTGAGTGTTGACGATTATCTCGTTTAGGGCATGCATGTAAAATCGACCACACAACGAGAGGTTACTGTGAAATCTATTCAGATATGTTATTAAATGTGCACACAAAGATTTGTTACCATCAAATTTAGTCTCATACATGATTACTCACAATAGTAGGAAGAAAGGCAGGTTTGAAGTTGGAACGAAAAGAATGTCGACTCGGAACATTCTCTGAGGAAGAGTTGCAAGTCGCTTGAAAATGGTGAATAGTCGCAAATAAAATATTTGCGGCAGCGTTGTGTGGTTTCCTGTGAAATAAAAATTTTGACTTTAAAGTTTTGTGGACGAACACCTTTACAAAATTTGTTAGCACTTTCTTTTCAAATGTGAAATAATCAAGATATTTTGAAAATTCTTGCATTGAATTTTGCAGCCTGCTGGTTTTCTATTACAGAGTGAAACTTCGGTCATGTTTGAAATTTCAGTTTTTATACTCGTTCATGTCCTTACTAGTATTCACATGCGAAATCAAAAATTATTTAAACAACTTAGGTCTCGAAAAAAAAACAATCATTCTATTGCAAACGTATCAATTTTTCCCTTTATCTACCATCTGAGCAAAAAAAAAAAAACTAACTGAGCGAAGAAGCTTTTCCCACATCACCAGAAGATAATTATTTTATCTTAGGGAAAATAACAATTTTATCTGAAGAATAATAAAAATTTATCTAAAGGTAAGAAAAAAATTTATATAAAGATGAGATAACAATTTTATCTAAAGATAAGATTATAATTTTATCTAAATCCCTCACGATTCCGTGGTTGTGCTGGATGCAAGTAATTTCGTCGGAGCACTGCAAGTCTATGTGCCCAGTCGCGTTGGGCACGAGCCCCGCGTGGGGGCATTGGAACTGCGCGATGTAGTCGTGGACATCAGCGCTCGGGGGGAGAGTGGGGGGAACCTCAGCGGGTGTTGTGGGGGTAACGGGGATGGTTTCGGTTATGGTATCGGGGGTTGGTGCGATGGTTGAGGAGTCCGTGGGTTCGGGACCAGGCGTCACAAGATCAGGGAAACTCCCATTGGGGAAGTTGATGTGAATGCAAGGGGAGTAGAAGCCACCTAGAATATATCAAAGGAACCATAATAAACTAGAATGTTCGTACCGTAAACTTTTACGAGATGAAACTATTTGTTATTTGACTTCAATAAAAGACTATAAAACCATTGCGAAACTAATTTTATTTAAGGTTTGAACTTTGCACAATATATCAAGCGGTAGCCGAGAAAGAGAGCTGATCATTCAGAATTAATAAAAAAAACTTTCTAATGAAAAATGATGATAAACTAAACACCTGTCTCGTATCATATTCAGTGAAATACATCTTTACTCTGGCATAAGTTGTACTTAGGCTTTCGTCTACGCTGTATGTATGTTGTATGTTCTATCCACAAGGTGCAGTTCTGATCCAAATAACATTAAAGTAAAAAAATATTCATCTATATGGGAATGGCCGTTGTCCCTTTCCGCACCTGCTGGTTGTCCGTCCAAGTCAAGGCTGCCGAGCTGCCTCTGCGTGGGCACCGCCACACATCTGCTCAAGCTTGGCACGAAGACCGCGTCGCGTTCACACACCCGTCTCCTCGGGGTGCCTTGGCCGCACATGAAGTCGCTCGTGCAGCCCAGGAAACTTGCTAAAGTTTCACATGCGGTGTACACGCTGCAGTGCTCTGATTCTTGGGTGCACTGCACATTGTCGTGGACGATCAAGTCCGACCCGGGGCATTGGTTCTCAGCTGCAACAATCAATTGGTATGATGTTAACTTGAGCCATGTTTAAGTCTACTCTGGGGCATCGGTTCTTATAGCT
Source organism: Hyalella azteca (assembly GCF_000764305.2). NCBI lineage: Eukaryota > Metazoa > Arthropoda > Malacostraca > Amphipoda > Hyalellidae > Hyalella > Hyalella azteca. The sequence goes on along the minus strand of NW_025942000.1, from coordinate 406,387 downwards.
GCAACAATGGTTTTGATGTGAACTTCAGTCATGATCAAGTCCGCTCCTGGGCATCGGTTCTCAGCTGCAATAATGAATTGGTATTATGTTACTTTCAGTTTCGATTTAGTCGTACCCAGGTAAATGACTCTCAGCTCTCAACATGAACAGAGAAGACTTAAATATGTATATTGGATGAAGTTGGTGTACCGATTAGCATGGTTTTTGGACACAATTACTTAAGACCAGTTTTGGATTTTAAAAATTCGTTTTCAGTGGCAGTAGAGGCATATCAATGCCACAATGCTGAGCCTAGCCTCAGGATAACGCATCAGCAAGTCTCGGTGTGAAAGCATGCTAGAACGCCGTCACGCGCAAGACCGCACTCCACTTCGTATGCCTTTTTTAGTTTAAGCACGGTACAGGTGGCATGCTAGCCTGTAAAGTCAAGTGCTTAAAGCTTTAAAGCCTCATGTCCACAGCCGCATCTTAAGTATGCTCAAGTTTAGCATGGTAATATCCTCATTTAGCCTTAATTACTCTGGCCTAACCTTCTTAAGTTGCTCGCCCTGACTCTCCATCCAAACCAACCCGCGCGAATTTAACCTTACCCTATAGAATGCGGGAGGGTGAAGATGCTTGGCACGTGAGCAAGTTGCGGTGGTCCGTTTCCACTACGGGACTGATTCTGAAGGATTGAGACTGGCCTGAGACCAATAAGCCACATGGCTGGGCCTGAAAACTGGCGTGCGCGTTTCCACCACACGCGTGTGCTGGGACTTAGACTGACCGTCTAGGCTACCGCACTCGCTGGTCTTCGAAGATAGATTATGCTGCCGCTCTTGCTTTACTAGCTGTTGTCACTATGCGCAGGAGGAAACAAAGATCTATTTACCTAATAGCAGTTATGAAACGCAAGAATGGTTTCAAACTTCTAATTAACATAGTTTATCTGTGTAATAACATGCATTCACCATGGGATTAAGTACCAATCTCAAAAATAATCCACATATATGTACAAAAAAGACTGATTTTTATATGTATATGTGGATAATTTCCTAGATTGGAAGATTAAAGTTAAATTATACCTTTAATGTGTCGAGAAAATTAAATGTAATAAATACGTCACAATGTTTAACCATGTCTGGTTTTTGACCTAGAGATTTAGATAGGTATCATAGCGTGCTTCACAAATGCTACTACTATTATTGGTTATTGTGTTTATTTAGTACTATTTACTGAGTATACATACACTGTAAGTACAATAAGATAATTGAGATTTTTTAATTGACGGACGAGTGAATCCATGTCAATAAACAGATGAAATCGGTTAATAAGAAGTTAGGAAGTATTATTTCCATTTTTCCATGTTCGTGGATGGATATAATTTCTCCATTTCTTTACTTATTTTCTCTAATTCTTAAGATTCTGTCTCTGTAAAAAGAGCTTTTTACTTGCCAGGCCTCTCTATATAAATCGATAAGCCTTTCAGTGACATCTCTGCTTCAGTCTCCGTCGTGCGACATGATCAGGCAAATAGGCAGGCAAAGGCGACATAGGCGACAGCCCAGCGCAATACCTACTTGAACGAAAGTCACAGCGACACTGCCCCGTGCCCGTCACGCAACTCACGCAAGTCCAGTGAAAGATTGAACAGGGCTTGAATGCCCGTCGCGCCAGTCTCGATGGTCAGGACTGCCTCAGTCCGAACTGAAAAAGCCAGTTTTTCAGGCGTCTGTCTCGCAGAGTCTCATTGTGGAAACGGGCCTTTATAGTCTGCATGAATTGAGAGGCGGAGCAACGTCAAAAGGCAAGGACAGAGTAAGTCTAAGTAAAGCCAGATGGTCTTTAGTTCATATTAATATCCGCGGTCCATCGAGCCAAAGTAATGGATATTATTTAAGCATAAGAACTCAAGTGCTTGAAGGAATAGCGACCCAATTCTACAGCAACTGATTAAGCCCGTCTTGTCTGTATGGATGTTCAACCTCCAAAATAGCCCTACTTAATTACTTCTACCCTTGCCACGACTGTCCACCAAAATAAACTTAGCTGAACCTAACCGATTCGCATTATTGACTGCAGCAAGTATGTATTGGAGTATGTGGGGAGGTAGATCCATGCAGGGATTGTACATGTAAAAAACGAAACTAACTTGGGCAGTAGCTATGGACTTACGGAGCAATTGCTTAAGCCATTCCGGTGCGGGTGTGGTTTGCGATGTTTGTAGCGTTGTCTGCTCTCGGCCACTTTGTCTAAGCTCTGAGTTAAGTTTAGCTGTGCGAGTTTAAGCTGCACGTTTGCTTCAGCATTAATTTAAGAGCTAAATTAGTGGCCAACGGATTCGTATTCCGCAATGGTGTGATCTGCGGCTTCCAGCTCTGAGGTTGAATGATGAGCCTGGGCATTGGCTCCAGGGTCGCAATAAGAGTCAAATTTTTGGCCACGGCTACGCCCCGCTGAAAACTTTGGCATTCAAGGCGGGAAAAATTAGCAAATCTGGTAACAACATAAATCATTGGTCAGGTCCTGCAGCATCAATAGCAAATTAATTAAAGAACTAGAGAAAACGATTCGGGTTCTTGATTCAGCCTAATACAGGAAGTGATATTTTTTCCCTGGAGGTTCGAATTGTTTCGAAGAGTTCGAAGAAGAGATCGAGATCAAAACCCAGTACTCACGTGTCACAGGAGCCATGCAGTTGCCATCGTACACATTGAAGAGTTGATTTTCGGGACATTTATTTGTCCTGCTGGTGAGACCGGACAAATCATAGCAATACCTCGTGACGTAGCACAGCCTGTACACCTGAAAAATTCAAGAAAATTCCTTGAATATTGCTGCTGATATTGCCAGCCGGGCTATAGCGGAGCTTAGCCGGAGGCCGGCTTAGCCTGATTTTACACTAAAGTTCATATTCCTTTCCGTTGTTGAGCACATTAAACAGCTAATGAAATCAAGTGCTTCAAGCCACTGCTTCTTATATTCACAGCAGCCAAAGCCTAGGCAAGTTCAAGTTAGGTATGGTCAATGGCCTAACTGCATCTTGCCTGACCTACACCGGCCTAACCTCCTCTGGATAGACCTACTTACGTTGCAAAATTTATTCTATTTTTAACCACGCAAGAAAACCTGAGCAGACCTAACCTACTATGTGTGGGGGCTAGTTATTAGATTATTTTTAGTTGCAATGAAGAGCATTATTCAAGTGTTTTTTCATACAATTGTTTTCAAATAATCATCATTGTTGTTGTGGACGTGCGGTAACCGCGGCAGTCGCTAACTTCGTCCCCATTCAAATAATAAACTGTCTTAAACAGTAGTCAGCAATAATTGATCTGACACCGCACCTGCGCAGGACGGCCAGGCAGACAGGCGCGGTAGTCGCGACAGTCCCTGACTTGGTCCTCACATTTGACGCCGAAGTCGCTGACGGGACGATGGGTGGACGTGGTGGTCTGACAGAGGTCTTGCTCTGCCAGGGTAGAAAATTCCATGAAGTTTTAGCTACGAATGGAGTTTTTAACTTGAATTTCTGACATAAAGTGTGAAGGTGGTTTTGTACCTAAAATTCTAGTCCAAAGATTACTTTTAAACGATAACTAACTAATGCAAATTGTACAATTTACAGTTAGGTGTTTTATTTCTGAAAAGTGTACAAAATGTGAATTGCTTGTAATTACAGAATAACCGCACACAATAGCCACTCGTGATCAAAGAGTCACGGGTGCAAATAACTAATGGAAATAACTGGTTACCTGACGACGTACGGGCACGGCACTTTTAAACACAAACGCAACAGTGGCCTTATTCACTAGTTCAAACACAACAGTTTGACTATCTAGTAAATAGTTTAAACTCAATCAAAACAAATTGAGTCGTTTTCTAGCTTTAAGCTAACTAGGTTGTTTTAAACCTAACGCAATAGGTTGTTTTTAAACCTTTTCACGAGGAAGTTGAGAAATTCCACCCACGCTAACCCTTCCCGTTGCTGCTCTGAGAGCTGCGTAGCCCATAGTCGGAACTAGTATAAGGTAGACTCATGAGAAGCTCATTTTCGCGAACGGAGCTTGTTTTTAGCATGATCACTGATCTCAATGACGTCACTGATCTCAATGACATCACGGGCATTAACCAATCACCGAAATGCGTTCAAACCAGTCAACCAATCCGTCATCGGAATGACGGGTTTGTTTACGTTTCTCGATCTACGTGACGTAACATGAAAGCTGAACTAAAAGGCGGAACTTCTCGTGGGTCAACCTTATATAGTTCAACAATGGCGTAGCCTGCGGAGACTTATTTCTCCTCCGACATCATAGGACGGCTTAATAATTATTTACGTAGAAACAGAAATAATTCCTAGTAATGATTTTGCCATAGAGTTTTGTTTGTAATTTGCATGAGATAGTCCATATGTTTTTATTCGTGTATTAATTTCATTTATTTTTTTTAATGTTGACAATGTTGTTGACTAATCAGGCAAAATATTTGAATCATATATGATGTTTGACTTTGAAGGCAGGAAGTCTTTTTAAAATTGATGAGAATTATTGAAAATTTCGGCATCTAGTGATTGGTTTTTAATATGAATTTTGTTCATAAAGAAATTCAAGGTTATATTAAAATGAGATAATTTCCTAATTCATGCATTATAGGTGCACCAACGAGCTTTTTTGTAAGCAGGAATGAAAAAGAAGAAGAACAAGTAAGTTACGATGTGAACGTATAGACTCATTTCCGTAGAAATTTAGTATGTATATTTGTTTAATCAAATTAAATATTTATTCCATTTTCAATTCGTAAATGTTTAGATATACTGTATGCTCGTTGTTTCAAACTGAGGTTTGGAAGGCACACCAAAAAAATGACTTCCAAAGTCATTTTTCTCGACTGAATATCGTTTTGTGCAAAATTATCTGTCTTTAATCCCTAAAAACTTAGAAAAATAAGTCAGTTGAAGTAAATTTGAATTTTTTCTCAAAAAGAAGAGCGTTGTTATGACAAATATTACGAGTTATGTTGTTATAGAAAAAGCATTTTCCACATGCTTCATTAAGCTTAAATATCTGGACTTGTTTTGTGTTGTAAAATAAGAAAACGGAAACTGTTGGTTGTTGGGAGGATAGCCAGAGAGTCAGTTGGAAGAGACACGTGGCGCCGAATACAGAGATTACTATAGCATCTACGCTAGCCTTTTACGTGTCCAGGGTCCGAACTATTTACTTAATAAGCTATAGTCCTAACGAACTTCCGTTGTACCGATTTGTGATTAATTGTATTAACCTACTTCCTGAATAAAGTTATTGAACTTAAACGTCTACAAGTGCCCTTTTTAAACTCGTGGTTATAGAATCAACACTTAGACAACGCAATCGGCTAAAGAACGATCACTATAGGCCTATATGCGGTGCCTCAGCTGATGCCCGACAATGTGTATTGAAAGAAACCCATATTAATGAAATAAAATCTACTAAGAAATATATACACATATAAACAGGGCATTTCTGATGCATGAAACATCAAAATAGCATCTAAAACTCTAGATAATTTTTTTGCACTAAATCAAAATAAATTGTCCGCACCTTGAATACATTCGTTGTTAGCCACATCATAGACGTAGCCCGCGCTGCAGAGCTCCACGTTCGGAGCGCCAAGGCAAATCTGGAGCCCCCGAGAGCAGATCTCCGTTGTGTACACAAACGACGAGCCTGGAACAACATTAGGTGCAGGGTCAGACGTGTGAAAACACACGGTGTATTTTTATCCAGTGCTAGCAGAATTTGATGTGTTTTCTAGAGACTTGATGACGCGTGTTTCTGTTAGCGTTCGTTCATTATAAAGCTGTTTTTTAAATATAATTATTAACTACCCTCTCATTGTCTGCAAAGTTTTTATGGGAACTTTCCAGTGATCATTTGTTATCAATCTGTTTGAAAAACTTTAATACAATATGTATATTAAAAATAAAGTCAATCCTTATTTCTCGGAGAAATTCGTTCTTTGTGTGATCTAGTTTTCAATTGATCTAAATTTTGCGTAGAATTTCGATTGATTGATTCAGATCAATCTAAGACCAGATCTTCAATATTGATCAATGTCCACAGAAATAATTTCATTCTTGTCTAATAATAATTTCATCTTTCATTCTTGGTTATGAAAAAATTTTAATTACTAAATTTTTCGATCAAGAATATGATTGATTTCGATTCCCTCACCGACGGCGGAAGGAGCGCAGACGTTTTGCTGGCGGCAGCCGCTGAGTTGGGTCCTGCAGTTGTGGCTTGGCTGCGGGGCTTCCACCAAACAGTTGTTGGCAGGGCCCGGGAACACGCACTGGTCCAGCGTGTCGGAAAACATCGTGCCGGGCCCACACTCAAAGTACGCGCGCCAGAAGTGCCCGGATTCGTACGTGTCGTAACAGCTGTTGAGTACATTAGTAAAACGAAATTAATATATTAATTAGCAGAAAAAAATGGAGTATAAACGGTGTCACCGCGGATATTTCATTCTTTTATTTTAGTTGCTGCCATGGTTAGTTTAGAGTCGCCTGATGTAGTTGACTATGGGTTTATTTTCGTATTCGTAGCCGTGAGTTTCGTTGCATCTACCACGAACACTCTAAAATAAATTAGGTAAAATTAAATTTCTAATATATATTCGAAATTTAGAAATGGAATTGCAACATCCGGAAGGTTCAAGGTTAAAATCGTAGGAAACTTCTATATTGAACGGAAATCACTTTTGAAATGCTCACCGAAATAACTTTAGTCTAGGACTCACCGGTAGAACCGGCGGCAGTCTCGGGGGTGGGGGACTTTTGTCTAGGACTCACCGGTAGAACCAGCGGCAGTCTCGGGGGTGGGGGACTTTTGTCTAGGACTCACCGGTAGAACCAGCGGCAGTCTCGAGGGTTGGGACTTTTGTCTAGGACTCACCGGTAGAACCAGCGGCAGTCTCGAGGGTGTGGGGACTTTTGTCTAGGACTCACCGGTAGAACCAGCGGCAGTCTCGGGGGTGAGGGAACACCCCAACGTACGGGCACGGCACAAGAGGACTCACAATCACGTCCGGGTACCGAAAATCTGAATAAAGCGATACATACATTCCCATTAATGTTCGTAAATGAAAGAATATGATTTAATTAACTACTTTATGGAGTTGTTATAATATATAATTTCGTTGTTAGCAGTAAAGAGAGGGTTTAACGTTTGAAGCTCTTTGAATTCCGATGGCAAGACGTATTATAAGTTTTATAAAAGATCATCGTTCATGATACATACACGTGATAGAATTTTGAAAAAAACTACAAACTGACTGAAATGTTCTCATATAAAAATCTTCGATGGATAGAAATTTAGTTGTTATAATTAGTATATTGTAGAGATCTTAAATTAAACAGTATTTTTTGTTAGGTATAGGCTTTTATTGGATAAATATGTTGTCAAGTTAGAATTAGGATTAGAAGTCTTGAATTGTAGAATTGAAAGAATGTACTGTAACTGTGATGGGAAATTGCGTATAGGAAATGGTAGCAGTAGGAACGCGCTCGTGAAATTAAGCAGCATCTTAATTGTGGTTCGTAAGCCTGTCCCTCGGGCTGCAGTTAGTAGATGCCCATATTGTGTGCTAAAGTCTCGTCTGTGAAGAAAACTTTTAATGTAAATGTGACGTTTTGTGCAATAAAGTATTTTACTGGGACCGTAATTTAAATGAACATTGAACCTGCCACTATACGCACGACAGTATTATCTGGAGCATCGAAAAAAGCCACGCTACTAAAATTGACTTTAATGGAACTCATTAACGAATTCTGAAAATTTCCATCAAGACTTATATTAAATTTTAATTTCAGAAGATTCCAATCAATATTCGTTTATTGAGGCTAAGGTCTTTTATTGCGGCTTGTCCTATAGTGTACGTTGTTAATCAAAGACACTTGTTCATTACCGCGTACGAGTCTGAACTTGCGAAGAAAGATTGTCGAATTGTAACCTGGGCCCATACTTTAAAAAAAAGTTTAAGAGATCGTAAGTTCATCAGTCAATCATTGACGACCTTTCAAGCAAAATCTACCAATCATAGATGAGAAAAAGAGCGTAAGTGCTTACGTTCACATAGCGAATTTTGAAACTATGGTCCCAGCGTTGCCAGCGAGCTGGAGACTTAGAAATGCCAGTATATAATGCAGTCTGGAGACGCGCGTACCATGTAGCGCGCTTTGATGGCTACAGCAGCTGCGAAATTTTGCAATGTATATCGCCCTTCAACTACGGACGCGTACGCCAGATTAAGTATGTTTTTTTCAGATATCTGGAAAAATTTTTTTATTCCGACAATTAAACAATTAATTAAATTAAATTAACAATCAAACTAGGTATATTATATCGCTAATTAATCTTTGTAAATATCAATGCTTGTATTAGTGCTTTGCTAAAATGTTTCAATCTTTTGACCATCTATATACCATCTAATTTTTAAGTATTAAAAAATTTCCAGTGAATATACATAAAAAAATCTGATCTGAGACCAATCCGATGCAAAACCTTGCGCAAGGCTCAGTTGATATTATACAACAATGACCTAAGCCGCTTGGTGAAAGGCGACTAAATTATACAAGCTGTGCCATTTGTGGAACAAATAATTTAGACCTTAAGGAAATTGTCGTGAATAAATAGTAGGCACCGCTTACAATATGCGACACAACGCTGCTGCATTCACACCTCTGTGTCAAGTCACGCTGATGTGAATTCCTGCGATAGCTGAGAAGATAAGAGCCTGCCAACTACAACTCACTCAATCCATTATTATCAATACTGTTGACTTCTCTCATTATTTAACACGTCATTCAGGACTCAAGTTCTAGTCAATCAGGCTTCTAATCCTTATCGTTCACAGATCAGGAATATAAATTGTTACATAAGGTTTGCCAACCGCACTCGGCACCGTAAAGGGTTAGGTCTATGCAACACACAGAAAATAATGGGTCATATTGTTTAAATTGTGGCACAAAGGCACGCTATTTTGGCGGGCCCAAATGGGTCAAGATGACCCACACAAGAGCAAAAAGTGCACCGTGATTTTGACAATATCTGACTAATTCCCTTGACTGATCTATTATCCGCAGCGTCAGCCTAGCTTTAATTTCAGACACCGAGTGCTCGAACGTAGTTCCTTCTATCTTTTAATGTTCGAATCGAATTTTTATTGTTTCTAACAGACAATTGGTGCCACATATACCGCCAAATAATTATTGTATTCACTTATTCTTTGAAAATCGTATTTGACGTTGCCTCGCCTTTTAAAAGGAGTCCTCTGGTAATTTAGTTATGGCAATAAACCATTATTTGAATGCAATCGAGAACCTTGAAGGTCCATTTCGATTATTTTTCCTCAAATTCGAGAACTCCTATTGAAATTAACATGTTGCATGCACAACGTGAAATATTCATGTTATTTTTCAATGATACTTCGTGTCACTGACCTATGGTCCCCGCCGAGCCGTTGGGGGCTACTTGGGCCGACGCGGGCGCTGTGAGGAGCGTGAAGCACATGAGACCGAACAAGAACAATTCCTGTAGGAGAGATCAGAAGCAAGGATGTCATTCTTGTCTTAATATATTAAGTAGAATAAGATGAGTGTCTTTATGTGATGACTTCATCCCTGTTTTCTATTGTCAATATATTAATAATAGATTTAGTGTCTTAATGTGCTGATTAAAAAGATAATAGGATGAGTGTCTTAGTGTGGAGACGTCATCCCTGTTTTTAGTTTACAATCGATTTAATTGAGAAATATAGTATAAGTGTCTCAACGTTTTTACTCATAGAAGAAAGCGAGGCAATTCACCGATTATGCAAAATAATCTTCTTAACCCGTGGCCTTCGGTGATGTCATTATCAGATAATTACATCCACGATTGTCATGCCCAGGGCAATCCATAAATCTTCGCCAACATTAAGCACAAAAATCAAAGTGGGAGAGCCTGTCTTTAAATCCAGAGGATTAGTTCTGTAAGGAGATTATTACTGAGAACGTAAGTAGTTTATACTGACAAGACGATTAATTATTTACAGACTATACGACTACAAATAATCAACAGAAGGACAATAGATGATTTACTGGTTAGAGTGTATAAATATATTACCAAAAAGACAATAAATACAATATCAAGGACAAAACTGTAAGTAGCTTGTTGACAAGACTACATTATTTACTGACAAGATGTTAAGTAGTTTACTGATAAGACAGTAAATAATTAATTGATAAGACGGTAAACATTTTACCGATAATAGAGATATGATTTCCCTCATAATAGGAAACTAAAGATATATTGTACGTGCAATATAATTATACGGTTTTGTACCGTGGTTTCTCTGAAGTAAGATTTCAATGTGTTGATATTAAAGCTTTTAAATAGTTCTATGAAATTAAATATTACATCACTATATTTAGAGCAATGTAATTGATTATTGTTTTAGAATCTCTAATATTACACTCGCGTGTCCTCAATCGATTTAAGAAAATAAAATAACAAAAGAGAATGATAAATGGCAGATTAGCAAATACTTCTGATTATCCAATGATAAATTGAAATAAACATTGAAATATATTATAATACGTGTGTTCATATATGTCAAATTCTACCAATTTGCTTGAGTGAATAGAAAGGAAATAGGAATGAACGAACTTACTTGTGGATGTCGGATAATGGCGTACAATTAATTTGATGGAGGCCATCGAAATAAGCTCATCAATAGGTAAAATAAGAAAAAAAATGAAATGTGGAATACAATATATGTTGAGTTCCCATTTAAATTAGAAGCAAGTCATATGAATGCAAAAGAATTCGAGCAAATGACCTAGCTGTACCCGTCTCCTGGGCATGTATCGTAAACATTAAATCGTATCTTTTTCGATAGCAAATGACTCGATAAATCGATTATGACAAAACATATTGTATCGAAGCTTATGTAGTATTTTTTTAGATTTATTTGTATTTCAGGCACAACATTTATTTAAAATTTAATAATAATTTAAGTGAATTGACTTACCTTTGATATCATGACGACTTGTTTCTTGTTAGACGTTAATTAAGGAAACGTCCTATAATGCAGTACCTGTGTTGTTCTTCCAGCGGCTGCTATGATGGTCAAGGTCAACTTTCGATTATATAATTCCAGACCATGCGACCAGAACAGAATCGCCACGCTGGAGTTTTCTTTGCTTTTTATTGCCTGTTTAACTCACGATTTAAGCAGACTAACGATATTAATTCAATGATATAATTGTCATTGAACCTGGTGAACTGATCCAGGAAAACAATCCAGTACAAGTGGCAAAGGCCTTTGAACTTTCTTTCGTCAATATCGCTGTGTACGTCAGCGCCTTATATGGTATGCCGTTAAAAATTAGTGTCAAATATACGGCAGTGATCTATTTCAATTCTCTAAATTCGACTAGGCTTCGATACTTTTTACCCTGCGAGACAGCAAAAAATTAAATGAAGATAATTTCAACACTTACAATTGGCAGCTCTAAAGCATGGGCATTTGCTTCACGAAACCAATACTTAATTTATATTGCCGCGAGATACCTTCATTTTATTATTATATAATTAAAATTTTATTATAATTTAAAGTATGAAAACTGTTCAAATCTTCTGTCGCACATCATGGAACAGCAACTATGGATTTCTTTCGTACGAGTAGCTTCTCTTTGACTAGTCCAATCCCATCTTTTAACCAACTAAAAACTTACGTCATCTCTTCCGTCAAATAAACCCAAACATTATGCTTTTTTATAACAGAATTCTAACCCAACCTCATTTCTTCCAAACAACACGTCTGAGGCTCTCGAATGCAAGTTCCGTATGCCGGAGCGGTGTTGGCCGCAATGCCTGCAGTCCGGTCCGGGCTTTGCTATATATGCGGACCGCCGGTCAACGAGCCCCGAATAACGGTTATCGCATCCTGGGTAACCGGTACTTGCAGCTGGTCCGCCATTTTTGTCCCTTTCTTCGGAAACCAGTGAAAAACAAAAATTACCTTTTCAATTTAACCCTTGTTTCAAATTTGTGCAATTCCCTATATCATTTTTTTGCGGCTGCAGATATATTCATTCTCATCTCGCTATTGCACTGTCTCCTTCCTTATCTTTTTCTTCCTTACTCATTCACTTCGCAGCATCACTTTAACGATTTACCATTTAACGGGTATTCAACCAAGTATTAAATGAAAATAATGCGGATTTATTATTTTGTACGAATACTTTTTTCACCCTCAAAAGTGAACATGTTGCATTGTTTTTTGTTGCATTGAGATTTAATTTCTTTTGATAGTATTTTTGAATACTATGCGTCTCTATACATAATTTAAATCACTTTTCCTGTTAAGTTTGCGTACTTACATACATTAAAATACGATTTTTCAAGTGTACGAATATTTATTTCCCCCCACTGTATATCTATATATATCTTACCACCTTTAACGATAGCTTAAGACTATCACACTCCATTTTACCATTTTTCATTAAAACAGGCACTTTTTCACCAGCAGAGTTAAAAACTGATGAGTTGAATCCCAAGGTTGAGTCGTTGTCATACGAGGAAAACTGAAGGATTGAACCCCAAGGAAGAGTCACTGGCCCGCAAATAAAAACTAAAGGGTTGAACCCCAGGTAAGATTCGTTATAATGCGAGGAACAACTGAAGGGTTACATCCCAGGGATAAACTCCTGCGCCTCTGAATAATTTTATTGAAATGAACCGCGACAACCGGGACGAGACGAGAAATTACCAGGAAAAAATAACGGCATATAGAGGATAATTAAAATTTGTCCCGAAATAAACGATATGAACCGGGAAAAGGCTTGTGTCCTGGACTTTAGAACTTTTGTCCCGATAATCATGAAACGATACGAGACAGATAGAAATGAGACTTGGTGCAACGAGACGAGACATGTCATATATATTCAAGGCAAAATAAGATATTCTTTACTACACGAAAACAAAACGAAAAATTCGATTATATTTGAGTATTCCTTTCGATGATATTGGTATTCCTTTCCTGCACGAAAGAAATACCAAGTTAGCCCATGATTGTCAATGTTCAGTTGCCAGTCATGGGCAGATTCGGCGACATTTGGCTGCCAAACTAATTTGGTAGTTATTTTAGTCGGCAAAATAGACGCTGTATGACTAAATATTATATTCGTGAATGGTGTTAGAAACATACAAGTTCAGGGCGCTTAATGGCATAATCACCACCGGTAGCCTATCGCAGAGAGAGTAATTAGTCCCAACCAAATGGAGAACGTACCATCTTATGTTCTCTAAACTTGTTTGTTTGACTTCTCGGTTAATCAATTTTACACCAAAGATTGTTCAAAAGCAGAATTTTTCATTGGCAGATGTCTCGTAAAAACCTGTTGACAAGAAGAAGGCTCACAACGTCAGCTACTGGCCGCTATACCACTATTAAGCCCAGAAGCAGGCATTACCTCTGTACACGAGGCCACTATTATGGTCATTAGTTTCGATTATTACTGTACTTTAGATCGAAAACGAAGAAACGGAAAATATGCATCTATTCCTATCTCAGAGTCTGGCTATTAATTAGATATGTTTTTAATTTCATTCATATCCGTTCTGAACAGAGGGACTTTTAAGCTGAGGGGTTGAACCCCAGGGCAGAGTCGTTGTACTGGGCAGAAAAAACTGAAGGGTTGAACCCTGAGGAAAAATCGTTGGTTGAACCCCAAGAAAAAAATCGTTGTCCTAGGTAGGGAAGAAGTGAAGGGTTGAACCCCGAGGAAAAAATCGTTGTCCTAGGCAGGGAAGAAGTGAAGGGTTGAACCCTGAGGAAAAATCGTTATCCTAGGCAGAGAAGCAGTGAAGGGTTGAACCCTGAGGAAAAATCGTTATCTTAGGCAGGGAAGAAGTGAAGGGTTGAACCCTGAGGAAAAATCGTTATCCTAGGCAGGGAAGGAGTGAAGGGTTGAACCCTGAGGAAAAATCGTTATCCTAGGCAGGGAAGAAGTGAAGGGATGAACCCTGAGGAAAAATCGTTGTCCTAGGCAGGGAAGAAGTGAAGGGATGAACCCTGAGGAAAAATCGTTGTCCTAGGCAGGGAAGGAGTGAAGGGTTGAACCCTGAGGAAAAATCGTTGTCCTAGGCAGGGAAGAAGTGAAGGGATGAACCCTGAGGAAAAATCGTTGTCCTAGGCAGGGCAGATGTGAAGGGATGAACCCCAGGGAAGAGTCGTTGTTGTAAGCAGAAAAAGCTGAAGGGTTGAACCCTGAGGAAAAATCGTTGTCCTAGGCAGCGCTGATGTGAAGGGATGAACCCCAGGGAAGAGTCGTTGTTGTAAGCAGAAAAAGCTGAAGGGTTGAACCCTGAGGAAAAATCGTTGTCCTAGGCAGCGCTGATGTGAAGGGATGAACCCCAGGGAAGAGTCGTTGTTGTAAGCAGAAAAAGCTGAAGGGTTGAACCCTGAGGAAAAATCGTTGTCCTAGGCAGGGCAGAAGTGAAGGGTTGGACCCCAGGGAAGAGTCGTTGTCCTGGGCAGGTCAGGCCAGGCGGAGGGGAGGGGCTGTGGCAGGGTATCATAACTCGCAGTACGTATAGCCTCCCCATCCTCGGTCAGGACAAAGAAGCCTTCGGTTTCAGTTAACTTGGGCTCGTGTTTTTTACGCAGTTCAGGTAGGCGCTTTAAATTTATTGAAAAAGGCTAACCAGAATTTTTTATTAATCAGTTTTATTATTTTATCACGCAAATTAATCCTCGATTTATCTCAACTGTTAAGCAAATTTAGGAAGTTTTTTTATATTTTTATGTTTTCCGCAGCATTTCATGTGATCTCTTTGAAAAATGTAAATCTAGCACTTGAATGTGATAATACACTCGATTAAAATCCTACTCTTTGTTTGAAGAGCATCTAAAAATATATTATGTTGATATTTTGAAGTTTAAGTCATGTAAAAACCGAGAGCTTATATGATTTGTTGTTATACTGAATACGGTAATGGAATTTTGATCCTTCCGTTAAACAGGATCAGCCTTGCATGCCGTTTGGGATTCACTGGGCATCGTTCAGCCGTCGACTTTTGAAGAAATTTATATCAGGAAATGTAAGTTAAAAATGGTGTTCAAAATGAGGAAAAATTTGGGAGTAAAGTGAATTTGGGATTACATTTTGGGAGCAAAGAATTTCAGAAAATGTTAGGGAAAGAGAGCGTTGAGAATCACAGTCTACCTGAGGAATGTTTACAAGTGAGCATGAAAGTGTGAGTGATAAACTAAATTGTAGAGTTTAGAAGACAATGCATGAGGTGAAAGCTTACTTGACGATTTAACATAAATAAAACGAAACTATTATTAGGGCTTTATTGTAAAAAATGATATGATATTTTGTCAAATAATAATTCGAAATAATGGAAACAGTTTTCTTCAATCCAGGAATCAGAATTTATATTTATCTTTGACTCATTTTACTCAGGAATTTAGATTAAAACCCAGAATAATACACTAAAATAATATAAATTTTATTTCTTAATCTATTAGCCACTTGATTCAAAAGTTTCACGAAGAAAACTTCACAAAAATTCACCAAATCTTCATATAAATGTTAAAAATGTCAAGCCCCGTTTTTTCATTAGACATGGTGAATTTTTAAATTTCAAGTACTTTTGTGATAGATCCAATCGAGTGACATTGATACTTGTATACAATCAAAATAAGGGAAACCACACTATCGAAAGCGATATTCAAGGCCAGCAATTCCTACATATATTTAACACGTCTATAATTAAGCGAGGCAGTGACCGCTACATGCACTGTCTCCAGATAGCATCGAATAATGCAGGGTCTTGCAATAAATACGTTTTTTATCCCAAGTATTTTTTTGCGAGCTCGAGATCAATTTATTGGTCGGGACTCTGCGAGAGACAGAGCCAGAGACTAGCATTTGTAAGGAATGGGTGATGTCGTAGTATATCTGGGGCTATCGCTGTTATAAATTTAATTGTATATTAATTAATAATAGTGAAATCATTCGTGTAGCTCGGTAAACTTTAGTAATATGGTGTACACACGAAATTTTATTAATAATTAAATTTAGACGTTCATGGTAAGAATATATTTTCATATATGAAAAGGAGTCTCAAGTTTTATTTGATCGTTATGCACTACTATTCCTTTGGTGTAGTTTGGCAGAAGTTTTTCTTTAATGCAAGTTTCATTGAAGACCAGAGACTATTTCTTATTAAAAATTTTCTTATTTTTTCTCTATTCGGCGTTCTCTATTATTTCTATTTCTCGGCGTCTATTTCTCTATTATTTTTCTCTATATTACTATTCCTTTGTATATACGCAAAAAGGATAGTTATATATCGACTGTAAGGTTTTCTTCTTCTCTAGCTGTGGATCCTTGTCTGCATTCCGCAGCTGAATCGAGGACAGAAATGCCGTGCAAATCTCCTTCTTCTCGGTGCGATAATTTATAAAAAATTTGCCTTGATAATAAATAATGCTATTGAATCTCGTCGTGCCTACATGATCCTGACAGCTAAAGTCTCTGTGTAAACGAGTTATCATCTTGTTTTACAAGTTAATACTATTAACACAGATCTAATTTCCAGGAAAAAAATAGCATATGATTCAATAAATAATTGGTATATATTCCTGTAGATGCCTCGAATTCCTATCGAAATAATATTTTATCAATTATTAAAATTAGATGGTCTCATAATCGCATGAAAAATCTCCGATGATTAAGAAATCTCTTCACCGAAGTCGACATCGAAAACAAGGGTGTCCCGCCCCGGCATTGCCAATAAGCTGAATTAAATTTAATTTTTGTGACGTTAATTGTGTGTCCCATTCTTTTCGGCATTAAAATGACTAAAATCGCCGCCAGCGAAAGTCTTGGGAAGCAGAGCAGTGATGTCGCCGCCACTAATGAGTTTCATATTTCACAGGCTGCGCAGGGCATTTGCTTGCTAAAGACTTTCTGCACGGTAGAAGAACAGGTCCCGTGGCAACAATGGCCACATATATTGCCTAAACTTATGACCCTAAAGCTCACGGCGCTGCATTGGAAACACAACCTCCTCCAGGCGGCGGCTCTTGAAGAGGCCGGGCAGCCATTTGCAATGCGGTCAAGTTCATTGCCACGCAGTGAACTTGAGGTCAATGCCATACGGGGAACTTGAGGTCAATGCCATACGGGGAACTTGAGGTCAATGCCATACGGGGAACTTGAGGTCAATGCCATGCGGGGAACTTGAGGTCAATGCCATACGGGGAATTTGAGGTCAATGCCATACGGGGAACTTGAGGTCAATGCCATACGGGGAACTTGAGGTCAATGCCACGCAGTGAACTTGAGGTCAATGCCATACAGGGAACTTGAGGTCAATGCCACGCAGAACACTTGGGTTCAAAATCATGAAGTGAACATAACTGAGGCGACGGCGACATAATCTCTCGCTAAGAACATTCATATAGAAGGCTTTACAATGTACATGCTTATCAGTTTGTCCTCCGATTAACGGTTCTTGTAGACAAGATTTCCTGCCATCAATGACATCTCAATCGTCGTGCTTTTACCGGAATGGTGTAATTGACAAAAAACATTAACGCAGCATTAAAACTTTTGTAGTCATTATAAGTGCATGTTGGTGTATTCTTCTCTGGTATTGTATATTACATTTTAATAAGAGAACTGCCACCAATTTGAGAGTATGAATAAATATATATCATAACGCCCGTCGGCTTGCTTTACCGTATCCACCTGTCCTACACGGTACGTCAAACAGTGGTCAATGAAATTATATATTTTTCATGAATTTTCAGCAATATCAACTCATCGAAATAGGTATGTAATTAAAGGCTGTTTGCAAATTTGTTCGAATTCTGAGGTACATTATTTCAGTCGTAAATACAAGAGCATGCGTGGAGAATCTTTTATCCTGCAGGACTGCTAATCGGCTGCTGAAGTATCAGCTAAGACATTTCAGGAGCGTCACTCCTCGTCTTCAAACGGTACCTCTCCTTGCCTGGCATTTGGTGCTAACAGCACTGACGACGATCAATATCCATGCATGGATGTTACAAGTAGAAAAATTTGATCAGTAGGCACTGCCGTGAGTGACAGAGAGCGCATTTTCTCGTCCGTCCGTTCGTATGGACACGGACGGACGGACATGACGAGCAAAAGGTTAACTCTTTGTCTACCAGCAGCATCTCTCTTTACCTGACCTTTGGCCACAAATAGAAGTAACGACAGTCAAGGTCAATCTACCATACAACAGGAAAAGGGTTAACCCTTTGTCTACCGACGGTATCTGTCATTACCGGCCTTTGAGAGAAATAGCATAGACGACAGTTAAAGTAGCAGAAAGAAATGGTTATCTAATTTATCTAATCTTTAGTTCGCATCAGTAGGCAAAGAATTTCTTTTGAATATTTTTCGCTTGCATTCTTTGTGTGTTTTTAATCTGAATGAATGTTACCTTTATATATCTGATTAAAAGCATGCAGTGGCTTTTACACTCATTCCTTATTTTCTGCCCCTACACTTGCACTGGTAAAAAGCTCTTCATATGACTTATTCTACCATTAAAATTTGCATGTGGGTTCGATGGCAAAATTCAAAGATCCTGGAGAACGCAGTCGTTCACAAATTTCAATGTTAGATTAAATATGGGTTCTTAATAAACTGTTGCTTTAAACTCTTCAATTCCTTGCATTATCCTGTAGGATACGCACTTTGTATACTCTCTTTTGACGCCATCATGAAAATTTTGCAGAATTTTGAAACCAAAAATTTTGAATTTATAAAGACTAACAGACGCATCCAGACACCGAATTTTTTCTCTTCATAAGAATTTTTTGTTCAACTTTTAAGCCTTCAACAACGAGTTTTATTTTGTTAGGTCTTAAGCTGTGCGCGTTGTCTTGCTGGCTGTTTATTCCAAAATATGATTTAGAATTAAAAGCAACATTTGATTTTAGTTTGTTCCAAAATACCCTGCCGGCAAAGCCTATATGTTGGTCTCCAGCTCGGAGTTATCCAAAATTTTTGTTGATATATATTATAAATTTTATTTTAGTTTGTTCTTGGCGTTGGTGCACCGCGTACAACATTACGTGCAGCTCAGATATCCTCTGAAAATTTTTATTTCGACGACGAGTTCTTCAAAAGTTTGGGATAACTTCTGAGTTTGCTGCTTTAATTGGAAGACATAAACATATAAAGGACGCTTACATATACTGAAGACATATACTTCGATGCTTAATATAAACTATTTAAACAAAGAGATATACTGAAGGACATTCCATGGGATGAATTAAATGACGCTAATTGAGCTGTTTAACTAATGCATATTATAGGTAAAAAACTCGTCACCTGCGGTCAGGCGATGAGCTCCGCCATTTTATTCGCGCTGTTCAGATCTTGTATAGATACACACTATATATATTCAGATATATAGTATGCAAATCCTCCACGTCGCGGGTGTGCACTGCATCAGGAACCTGATCCACGACCCGAGAATGAGGATTAGAAAAGAAAGATTGAATTTTAAATTATTCAACGATCGTGGTTTTGTGTTCATCATCGCCGATTATTTCACGAATTTGACTGCGTTTCGATGACGCGATCAACCAGTTTTGCACAACGACTCTTCCGAATATCAAAACGACTCTTCCGAATGCAAATATCATTAGATCACTTTTAGTTTACGTGCAATTAATTATCAGATGCCAATAGCAGCTGTAAACTCCACTCCATTTATTCTCGATAATGTAAAAACTTGAGATGTTTGTAACCGTCCAGTGCCATTTTGTTGAGGATGCCGCTTGAACTCCTGCAGTGGACAATAAATAACGTCGACGCGAACAGGAATGAGGGATCGTCGGTCTTGCCGCCAAAATAATTGCATAAATTACAAGAGAATCTCTGACGCGAATTTACATGCAACGTTATCATCCCGGATAACAAACAAATAAATATATATATAGGTAAAATTAATGATTACGTATGCCTAAATGTTTCCTCTGAGGACACTTCAGTACGTTAACCAAAATTTAATGTATAAAATTAGTGAAATTCGTAAATATTTTGGAATATTTTTCAACCGGAAGCTGTTTTTTGAAAACTGTTCATATATGAAATAACCTAATACTGATAATAAGAAATAAATTTTCAGATCAGGGCAGGGTGGTTGAGAATATATTTACACAATATATTAGGTTATCTCTGTTTATCTGTATATATAAGTGTCATCTATCAGTCAGTAAACACCTCTGGATTTCTAAGAACATTGTGAATGCACTGTAAATCGTGTAATATGAATTCATTCAATCTTACGTTAGAAACTTTAACAACTTTTCATATATAAGTTGTTTAATGTTATAATTGCGCGACGCATTTCATGATTTTTTTGCAATTATTTTACTATAGCTACCTTTAGCCCTTGATTATTATGACTTTTCTCCACGTACGTATATTCAAACATTGTTATGAGGCATGCTTTTCATTTAATTATTTTTACGATAGAAAATGGCAGGAAACTTTGAGTAAAAATCAGATCAGAATGGTGGACTTTTTTGAAGATACCAAATGCCCTATTTCATTTTAGTATATATGCGCTACATTATTCTTTTTTTCTGTAATTTTGAAAATATCTGTGAGTTTTATTGTTCGAACTTCCATATCTATTTCAAAGTTCAGGAAATCTAATTTTTGCGTGCTATTTTCGTTTGAAAACTACGTACGCCTTCACTTTATTTATTTAATGGTCAATGCTAACATCTATACATAGTTTACAGAATTAAAACAAAATTTCACGTCCGGAAACGTAGTTCCAGAAATTAAGTATAAGTTCTAAGTTCAGGGAACTACTATAGCCACCTAAATTCAATATCATATCGAATAACTTTGTTCTATTTTGTTTCAGCCAAATTCCTCAAATTAATTACAAAAGTTTATGCTTGATGCATGCAGTTTACATAGCTGCTATACGCACAAAAACACAAATCTGGGCCTATACTTTAAAAAAAAGTTAAGAGATCGTAAGTTCATCAGCCAATCATTGACGGCCTTTCAAGCCACTCTTTTAAAAACAGTTAAGAGATCGTAAGTTCATCAGCCAATCATTGACGGCCTTTCAAGCAAAATCCACCAATCATAGACAAGAAAATAGAGCGTAAGTACTTACGTTCAGCCAATTTTGAAAGTATGGCCCCAGTACAATGTTTCTTTAGCGGCTGCGTTTTTCTCGAATCTTTGGGTCGCGTGGAAACAACTAAATTAGGTACCATTGAAATATTTTTAACTAAAGAACTACAGAGTAACATTTCCACCCGTAACACTAGATCTCAACGTAAAAAAGCGAGGCAATATAAATAGTGAATAAAATATTTTATCAAGAATGCAGCAATGCCATACGAATAAAATGATTTAATTTCTCAGCGCCTGAATCGTCCATTAAAATTCAATGGAATTGAACCTCTAATGCTAGAAATGCTAATGCGAATTCATGCGACAGCTTTAGAACGAACGGCACTCCATACTCGGCCCTGCTAATATCTAGTTCTCAATGCTGTTAAATTTGTCCGTACATTCAAATTTCAATTGATGAATAAATTTAAAGTCAATGTACTTTTTTCTTTTAGCTTAAAAGCTTCACTCAGAGATAGAAATTTCCACAACATTCTCGTTAAATAGTAAAACTTTTTCAGCAATGGATTTAGTACAGATTTGAAATCCTAGTTTAGTAGAATATATTATATAAATACTAATATATATTATAATATATCCAGTGTTGCGGATGATTCAGAAATGAAAGAATTGATCATAGATTGCGGTAATAATTTGGGAACAGGCAGGATAATTATCAGAATGATCGTCAAGATTAGACCTTGAAATAAATAATTGTGATCACTTCGTAAATGAATCATATTTCTCAACTTAAATAAGGCTCCAAAGATGAGGCCGTGATTATCAGTGAGAATAGATGATAGTTATTTGCTCTATATATGCACAATATAGATAATATATTGTAATAAAATATCATACTTAAATTTATCGGTAAAATAAATTTGATTGGTAGAATTAACACAATATGCAAAATACTTTCATTTCGATCGAGTTTGTTGATTCGATCATTTAATAGTGAGCACGTTTTTTTCAGTGATCTAGTAAATAATTCAAGATTTCAATACATTAGTTACTGTTGAAACACACATCGTTAATGAACAATCGTCTTGACTGACACGCTAAAGGCCACGTTCATAACAAAATGTCCCACATCTATTAACCTTTCTTATATATTCCATCACTAACGCATTTACTTTAGAGCATGGTAGAAAACAATAAATACTACAGTATCCGTCCCGCCTTATCCTCTCTGACAGAACACAAGCGTACCCGCCCGGTCCGCGCTATGAGAGACTGAATTATTTAGCATAATGAGACTGCTTGCCGTGAAGGTGTACGCTTCCGAGTTTTGGAATTTTGAATATTCTTCAACTTAAAAATAAAACTATCAAATTTTCAACATTTCTATGTACTTTTTGAACATATTCATTCTAGTTTTCTATTCAAATGAACTCAAACGCAATCAAATTTTTTGCTTTTGAATTTTATTGTTTCAGGATAGACTGAAAACACATATTCTATCTAACTAAATATAATTTTTGCATGATCGAGTAAATAAATAAATGATATTCATTTGATGATATTAGAATAGAAATAATTAATTACCTTACCACGGTCTGTCAATTCTCTTGCATCTATAGGAGCGCGGCAGTCTGACACGTCTTTATTATATAATTTATTTTAGTTATACCAATAAAATGAAAGGTAACAAAACTTCCATAATGGTGGCGGTGTGCACGCGTTTTCAATGAAACGTTAGGGATGACGTTTTTATAGACGCGGAATTGCTCTAAAAGTTGTACATTTTTTATATAAAATACTGATATAAAATCAGAAAAAATTTGAGGATGTAATGCGATATAATCATAACCTTTCATTTTTTTTCAATACAATGAATGAGGTAGCTGAAAAGCAATCTCTGTGTATTAGTAGTTAAAATTAAAGCAAATATTGAGCATTTTTTCTAATTAAAACAATAAGAAGTCACCAAATATTTCTTGAAATAAAAAAAAAATGACAATAACCGCTGAATGGCGGACGAAAACAGCTGACTGTGGATTATTGTCAATAATAATCAATCTCATGCTCAAATCGAAAAAATTAATTGCATGTTAACTATAATTTCATTGAAAACCACTACTTTCCTTGTTGCAACAATGTTGGTTTAAGTGGGATAAGCGTATCATTTCAACCCTCCTTTCCTGTCGCGTTTAGTAACGATACACGATATCAAGCGTATATCGTCCAAACGCATCAATTTGCATTTGTCACGGCGGGGTTTGCAGTATTTACTGCGCAGTCTGGTCCGACTTTGTTATATATGAGGACCGCCTTTTAACTGGCCGCTGCAAATGATCCGGGATCACCAATACATTTGTGTTTATGTTGAATATATAGCGTCGAATAGCGCCGTCGCCATGTGGCTTGAAGAAAATCCAGGCTGTTCCGCACCCTTTCATGATGGAGCTTCTATAGTGAAAGCAATCCCCAATCCTAGCCGGACATTGTAGCGAAAACTACAATGGGATGACATGATGAATGCATAAATCTGTTTATTATTGTGTCCTCGAGGTCATATTTTCTATTGTATAATTCCTGTAACCTTACATTAATAAATGGTAGGCAAATTATGACTCTTCGCGTGTTTTTGCACGGAATTGACACTGTGGAGAGGAGCTTACTGGACAGCGAACTCTCCTGCGAACTGGCCTCAGGCCTGAGCACTCGAATGCAAAACCTAACTTGACGTTCAACTCAACCAACCATAAATCCATCAATAATGAACGTATTTTATTAAAATTTGAAAAATAAGTAGATAATATCAGTAATTTGTGGACGGAATTATTTCAGATTTTTACATAAATTACTTTTTTATTAATACGGAAAACCTAACTTCACGTTCACCTCGCAGTTTGGGTCCTAGTCATGTCAAGTTTCAGTATTTTGTGGCATTTAAAAAAAAATTGATGTAAAAATCTTAGATAAATCCGTTCGCAAATTATTTATAATATCTACTTAATTTTCAAATTTGAATGAAATCCGTTCATTATTGATGGATTTATTGCTGGTTGTGTTGATAATGAAGTTAGGTATTCCGTTTTAATAAAAAAGTAATTGATGTAAAAATGTGAAATAATTCCGTCCACAAATTATTGATATTATCTACTTATTTTACAAATTTGAAAAACATCCGTTCATTATTGATGGATTCATGGCTGGTTGAGTTGAACGTCAAGTTAGGTTTTGCATTCGAGTGCGCAGGCCAGTTCGCAGGCGAGTTCTACAGATTTTGGGTTCAATGTCACGCAGTAAACTTCTGTTAGATGCGACGCGCTAAACTTGATTTCAATGCCACGCTCTGAACTTGTGTTCAATTTCATGCATAAGGGTACGCGCACAGTGAAAGCAGGTTGCCAGCGTGCTGGTTACCTGCTCAGGCTGGCGCCTGAAACCATAGAATACAGAAGCCTATTCGTACAGGTTTTCACTGTGAACACTTACATTATTATCATATGTTCATTCTTGTGGCAGGTTGGAGCAGGTTGCCCGCGCGGGCAAACCTGCTTTCACTGTGTGCGTACCCTTACTCTTCTGTTAGATGTAACGCACTAAACTTGGTTTCAATGCCATCGCATCAAGTGTAAAATAATTTGACAAGCTGGGTATAGTGCCCCCATCCAAAATCTGGCCCAGTCTTCATAAGCTTATTCGGTTGTCTACCGAATAATTGTTTTAATGATGTCATCTGCAAGTAAAATTTTCGTTTCAGATTCTATTTAGTTCGGTCCTTTTCACGCGCTTGTTTGAGTTCGCTAGTTCCAAATGTACAGCTAGTTTGTACGTGTTAAACTAAAATTTCTGATTAAACTTTTAATTTGAATTAAAAATTTAGCAAATTGCAATATTTTATAATTGCTCCAACATTTAATATTGGTATTTGCGCATGAATTTTTAATGTAAACTCAATTTTCGTGTTAGAATATTTGTAATTTTCAGCAAAATTTAAACGATCGACTGCTGTCAGCTGCGATATCTTGGGGAGAAATCGCAATTTAAATAGGGAACAGAATATTACTTTCATCCATACATTTTCTACAACAAAATAGTATATGAAATTTCAAACGAAGATCATGTTTTGTCTGGATAACGTACGCACTGCACAGGCACACTGATTTCCCGGCGTACTCTTCACACACCCCTCGCCTCGCAGGTCTCGAAACCTTCTCCTCAGAAACTGCCTACCGATTGCCGCCCTCAGATACCTTGCGGTTCTACATGCCACCTTCCATGGCGCCGCTTTTCTCTCGACGCTGTATTTTCTGGTGCTAGCACATCCTGATATTGTCTTCCTAGAAGGCGTTCGTCAATTAGAGTTAATAGCGGTTCCATCATTTATTAAGCCGGTCGCCAGTTTTTAACATCGCAGAGAATTCACAGCTTGCTGTGCCCTCGAACACGCAATGCATTGCTCCAATTCTGATATGCTTAAACGGCCACCTCCTCGCAGATTCTGAGCATAAACTGGCGCCCAGAACTGGAATCGAACCCACACCTATTCTCCAATCATGGCTGGACTGCAAACACTGGGCCACCCTTGACTTCTTCCCTGACACCATCATCTAAGTCAATTAATCTTGCAATTAAGAGTATACCTAATGCAGATTGCGCTTGCAATGGACTCTCACAATTTTGTGTGACGGCGATGATGACGGCGCAGTAGTATAAAATTTTCGTTTGTACATTCATCTCGCCTCCTTTTGAAAGAGCACTATATTCCTGAGCTGCACTTAATTATCGATTAATGATTTTGTGCTCTATATCTCATCACGTTTTTGATATTTAAGTAACCAATAGTCCATTTTGTCGTCCGCAATCATAGATTGTTTGACCTGCTCCGGGTAGCAGACAACAGCTGGTGGGGCGCATGCCGCTGGCCAGCTTTGCTAACTTCACACTTATATCACATTGTGAAACGCTACTGACCACCTGGAGAGTGGAGAGCAAACGCCGGCAGAGAGGAAATGTAACTGAAAGAAAACTACGAAGACGTGCACTAAATAACCATGTCTGAGTCCAGGTGTTACAAGCTTACAACTTACAAGTGCAGAAGCCTTGATCCCTTGAAGAGTTGAAGCGCTAGCAGTCAAACCATCAACCTCAACTCAACGTGCAACAGTCAACACTGCAAATTCTACTTGAGTTCTTCAATGTGCACTAACTTCATACTTTCACATTTCACTTAGATCATATTTCTTTCTGTAGGTAAGAAAACTAGAGGACCTAGCAGTTAGCACTAGCAGGATTAGCAGCCTATGTTATCATTTAATCATTGTTAATAATTTGTTCTGTAGTCAATTGACAATTGCTTCAAAGTTAAAACCATAGGCATAGTGCCATCATGCCATGTTTCCAAATTCCAACAGTCCACCTGCTCCACTGCCACCACTTGATCATGCTAAACCTAAAGGCTAAAGGCAATTATTACCATTGTCTGTACCAATTATACCATTACCATACCATACTACCTACAGGCTTTAGTTTAGACTAATAAACACTGCTACATGATACCGCATATTATTATTATTATATTATTATTATTATTATTGCTGGTGCTGTGCTGTGTCTTCTGCCCAATTTTCCAGATTGGTATTCCTATGGCTCATAGCCTAATGGCTATGCTAGTCTGGAAAAGTCCTATTTTTGTCTGAAATATCGTGGCTCTAATATCATATAATTTCAGTAGGTATGAAATCTCGCGGCTCGAATGGCATAAATTTTTGTTTGATTAAAAAATCGCGGTTTGCACTTCGCAAACATGTCATTTCATAAAATTTTCAACTTCCGCAATCCGCATTGCTTTACCGTTTCCGCCAAAAATATCTTGCAGATACATCGTAATGTAAACAAATAAACAAAACGTTTGTTGAAGATCGCGCATAGTTGCGGTCATGTCAAAGCGGTCAGACTGTATATTAACACGTGCTGAACTTACAGTAGAGACAAATTTTATTGTTGCCGTTTGACTGTTTAAGGGCATAGTGGCAAACCAGTAATTTTTTAGAATCAGTTCATTTTTAATTTCCTTATTTACTAAAGATTTTAACAGATTTCTTATGTATGATAATTCTGGTATCCAAGATACTTTACTGGTCTACTTATAGGACTCAAAAATGAACTTGAGGAAGAGTCTAAAAAACTCTCTGCTTTGCCACTATGTTTAAGGGTAAAATTAGAGATTTGGGGTAACACGTGCATAAACTTTGTAAATAAATTCGCATTCACACCTCGTAAATGGCTTTTCATGGCCAAGATATGGAATTCACGGCTCGGTGAAATAGAATCACGGCTCGTAGAAATGGAATCACGCCTGGCAAATCCATAAAACCACGGCTCGAAAAATTCAGTCGTGGCTCGCCAAGCAGATATATTCCATACTAGTGGCTATGGCCAATTGGCCATAGGCCATTCGCCGCCATTGACTAATACCTCGAGTAAAACTTGTGAAAAATGCATAGTTTCGATTAAAATTTTTGGAAATAACCTTTGAAATAATCCTTATCACCCACAATTTTTTTGGAAAATTATGATTAATATTCTGAACTGGCTTACTTTTGGAATATAAAATTTTCTTTGTGAATGATATAGGTAAAAATAATTACTTTAAATTTAGGATATTTCTTCTTACAAGGGTAAAACATTCTGCCAACAATCTAAAATAATTGTAGAAACAAAAAAAGGCCAAATCAATTGTTATGTTTCTTTAGAGTTGTGGACAAAAATGTAACTTTTTCTTTATTTTTACCAAAGAAATTAAGCAAGAGAAGCAGAAACCCGTGAAACTATCAGCCAGCACAGACATTTTTGTCTCATTTAGAGGTAGCTTCTCCCCAATTTTACCAAGTGGCTATGTCATGATTGTCATCTGAACTGCTCTTCATTTTGAGTCTTGTATCAAGTTGAGGCAAGGGTCAAAATGTATAGGTATAAGATAAAGCATCTTCAAAACTGCTAATGCTGAATTGGCTTCAATACATTTTTAGCTTCTCTTTTGTATCAGTTTATTATTTATAATTTAGGTACCATTTACCATACTAACTAAATATTTGTAACTTTCATTGAAGCTAGATAAATAATCAAGTTATTTGTGAACATGGATAATAAAAATAAAAAAGAGTCATCGGGCCTTCGGAAGGCTGATCGGGTTCGTAATTTGTGTATCATGGCTCATGTTGACCATGGCAAAACCACTCTGGCTGACACACTTATTGCAACAAATGGGATCATATCTGAGAAGCAAGCAGGATCTATCAAGTACATGGACAGGTAATTGTGCATCACATTAGTTTAGTTATTTATTTTACAAGTTATTATATGTCGCCTTACAATTCCACTTGTATAATAATATTGCAGCAAAGGTATGATAACAAAACATCCTAGTACTTATATATTTTTAAAATTTTGATGACGTACATACATACCGGTACTATCATCTATGTCAAGAATTTTTGGAATGTGTGGCATTGAATTTGTACTTAACAATTAATTTATGGTGACTGATTTTCATTATATTCTCTACTACCTATGTATTGACATACAATATTCTCAGATTTTACTCCAAACTTTCTTGCAGCCGCCCAGATGAAATGGCTAGAGGAATCACCATGAAAAGCTCCTGTATCACTCTTGCATACCCACACCAGAATGAGAGCTACCTCATCAATCTCATTGATTCTCCGGGTCATGTTGACTTTACTTCAGGTTTGTACCTGCATCCAAATATCGACTACAAATTAGTTAGATGAAAAGTCCCTGTCTGATTGAGGCAGAATTTTTGTTATTCAGATCATTTTACATTTTTGTTGTTGCAGAGGTGAGCACGGCTGTTCGTCTCTGTGATGGGTGTATCTTGGTGGTTGATGTAGTGGAAGGAGTCTGCGCTCAAACAAAGGTGGGTTGTTTTTCCATAATATCCATATATTGTTACTAAATATCTTATTGTTTAATTATGATTGAAAGTTTTCAATGCATTCAAGGTTATCAAATAATTTTACAGATTTTGACTACAACTATTTGATTCTCATTTAGTTAACTTTAGGACCTGACATGAGAAATTGACCATTTAGCATTCTCATGTTTGTCTGACATACTCTTTAAATATGTATGCCTAAACTACTTTGAGGAGATATTCTAATGTTTATTTAATGTCCATGTCATGATATTTGTATAGGCTGTTATGCGACAAGCCTGGGTCTCAGGGGTGAAGCCTGTTCTTGTACTCAACAAAATTGACAGACTCATTCTTGAGAAGGAACTTGCACCTCTGGATGCCTACTACCACATAGCCAATGTTCTGGAGCAGGTGAGTTATTGCAGTTATTACACATTTTTTGGCTCTAAACATGCTATAAAAATTTATTTCCATGCTAGTTGTTGCTTTCACCTCTATACTTTTTTACTCTCTCTTCTCTTTTATATTTTTTGTGCTGCAGTTTTCAGAAAAAAAATTATTTATTTTCTTCACTGAAGCCTGAATTTTAGCATACATCATTGTTTATTTCATAATTTGTATCAAATGTTTTATTATTTCAAATCAATATCATTAATCTTGTCAAGTCCTTTCCATGCCTGAACTTTCCTTGCTGAAATATGTTACCCATTGCTTTGTTCTTTATTTTGGCTGAGTAACGAGAATGTCGTTAAAAAAATATATTTTTGACAGGTCAATGCATACATGGCTGAGCTATACAACACAGATGTTTTTGGACGAACTAACGACAGAACAGATGCTGGTAAGCAAAATAAATTTCCTGGGCTAAATTTACGCAAAATTTATTACTTACTGGTACTTTTTGTTTATCACCTGGAAACAATCATTTCCAGAAACAACTTTCATGTGAAGCATGTATAGCATAATATTTGTTTCTATTGGATCTTTGTAGCTGAGCTTATCCTCATGCTACATCGTGTGTTACTTCATTTTGATAAATATGTTATTTCTTTCAAACAATAGTTCTTTACTTTTATCGTCCTTTGCTCTGTGCTAGATGTAAATAAGCTCCTGCTTCATGTGCTCATGCCATATAATACCGTACTGCACTTTTATCCTGCTCTTCTGTACCTGTAAGACCAGAGACGTT
Organism: Hyalella azteca; assembly: GCF_000764305.2. Lineage (NCBI taxonomy): Eukaryota > Metazoa > Arthropoda > Malacostraca > Amphipoda > Hyalellidae > Hyalella > Hyalella azteca. Next base: position 376,105 of record NW_025942000.1, on the reverse strand, counting down.
CATCGAGCAGCAAGACTGCAGGTCCCTCTTCCCCAAGCAAGACTGAAGGTCCCTCTTCCCCAAGCAAGACTGAAGGTCCCTCTTCCCCAAGCAAGACTGAAGGTCCCTATTCCCCAAGCAAGAATAGCTCATGTCTGACAGAGGGTAAAAGCCTCGTCGACTGGGGCATTGAGGACATCGATGACTCAGACTTGTACTTCAACCCCACTGATGGCAATGTCGTCTTCGCCAGTGCTATTGATTGCTGGGGATTTGGGTGAGACTCTAAAGCTTTATTTCAGAGCCCAATGATACTTGGTTACTTTGGTTGATTTGGTTTTGGTACTTATTTTGGTTAAATTGGTACTTGGTTAATTGTATATAATAAAGAATTTAGTGTTTGTTTCTTAACAGTTTAGTGTTCAAATAACATTACCTCGACATGTATACATTACATTAAATAGTCATGTAGGTTTAAAATTTGATGCCATTAAAATACACTCTTCACATTCCATATTAAAAAGCTTTATTTAGCTGTTTACTTGTACCGATATTTGGATTTCCATAATAATTTTTTTAAAATTTGTATGTTCAGGATTTCGCAGTTTGCGGAGCAGTTCTCCAGCAAGCTGGGCATGAGCCTGAAGGTCTTGTCAAAAACCCTGTGGGGGGACTTCTACATTTCCAGTAAAGGTGGCGAGAAGCGAATACTCAAAGGGGCTCGTGACAAACGCAAGAACCCTCTATTTGTGACCCTCATTCTGGATAACCTTTATCAGGTGAGCATGTAGTTTCTTGAACTTTCATTTATTAAAAAATTTACTTCGCATCTTCAGAAACATGTGATTTATGTTAGGAATGTGTCTGGGTCCAAATCCTGCAATCCAAGTTAAATAATGATACAAATAAATGATGTTAAATCTATTGAACTGCCTTTCGTATAGATATAAAAGAAAGTTCGTCCTTCAAGTTTGTTTACCAATTCTTTTTCATTTAATGAGTGACTCATTGATTAGTCATAGGTTCAGGGGCCGTACTATCACGACTCGCTAAGTACACATTTTGTCCTAAGTACACGTAGCGGCTCAAGTTCATCTAGCGACCTAAGCACAATTAACGGTCAGCACACGTAGCTCCTTAAATACACGTAGAGATCTAACTACAATAAATAAATATAACTCAGTACTCACTGCAGTGAGTGACTGAGAGCGCATTTTGTATTCGACGAAAACGTGGTCACGGACGGACGGACGGACAGACAGACGGACGGACACGACGAGCACAATAGCGCCTTTTTTCCATCAATGAGAAAATGCGCTAAAAAGCGGCGAATTTCTTGTCTACGATTGGTGGGTTTAGCTTGAATATCTGTCATTGATTGGTTGACGGAGTTACGAACTCATAACTACTTTTTATTGTAACTCTTAGGTTTACAAGAAAGTTCGGCCAGCAACTGCTGACCCTGCTGACGTACGCAAGATTGCTGACAGTTTGAACATCAAGATGTCAGCTCGTCTGTTCGAGTCAGCCTCTGAGAGCAAGACGCGCTTCATGCACATCTGCTCCAACTGGCTCCCGCTGTCTAAGGCTGTCCTCAGTCAGTTCCCAGTATATATTTAATTCCGTATTATGTTTGAATTTTGTATACTATAAAATGTTGTTGGTCCGATATATTGCTCAATTAAATTGTCGAAGATATTCATATGTGTTCTTGGCTGCATTCATGTAACAAGCCGCAGAGTGACTGAAGCATTCGAAAGCGTTTTCACATCTTAAAACCTCGGGTATAAATTCCACTATTGCCGTAGAAAACCGTAGTTTCTTGTTGTAACTAAAATTCTATCTTCGCTATGTCTGGTCAGTGATAAGAAACCCGTTAAAATTTAGTACCAGAAATGGTCCTGTGCAGTAAAATTTAGAGTCAGATATGGCCTGGCTCATGGGTGCTTCTAATGTGCATTTTCTTTTTGTTAGAATTAGGTCCTAAAAAGGCAACTTTTATTAGAATTAAGTCCAACCAACTTGCCATTTATGTTAGAATTAGGACTCAAAAAACGAGACTTTTCGATAGAATATGACCCCGGAAATGAATACACAATTGTGTGCCGTTGTGTGCTACAGACATGGTTGTGCTGCAGCTTCCAGCCCCGACTACCATATCAGAAGAACGTGCGAAGAAGCTCCTCACAACTGCCACTCACGACTTCAGGTGACCATTGCACCAGCAGCACAAACAATATAATGTTTACGTTAGTACTTCTACACTCACGACTTCAGGTGACCATTGCACCAGCAGCACAAACAATATAATGTTTACGTTAGTACTTCCAGCAGTGCAGTACTTTCATTTCTATTACAATAAGGCAGATATACCTAGAACTTGTTCGATGATCAGGCGCCATTTGTGTTGGTGCTTCATGAATGCCGGTACGTAAAATTTGTTATTCGTTTTTGACTTAATTTAAGTTTTAATTTACTAACCATTCGATCATAATATAAATGATATGCGTATATAATCATGTTCCTAAATCATAATCGCTTCTTATATTACTTATTCACTTTACTTATTCTTCACGCATTACGGATATACTTCTAGCTTATTTTGTTTTCGTTATAGTCATCTTATTCGTAAGTAAGTAATGCAACATGATTTTAAATCTAAGATTTTTATGAGATTTCTCAGTGTTCTTTGAAATGTTAATAGTTTGTTTCCGCCGGAGTTCGCCAGCGTCCCTAGGAATCATAATTGTACTCCTAATTATTGAATGCTTTATTTAAATTATAATATAAACCGTAATATTAATTATAATACTCATCATAATATTAATCATAACAAATCATGATATTAACGATAAATGTTGATATGGTCAGGAGTCTACCAGCGTGCAGTCGCTCGCTGCTGCCGCACCTGCAGCGCTGCAGCAGCGAGCCTAGCGCTCCCCTCATCGTTTATGTCTCTAAGGTAATAGTATATCTTATCTATTATATGAATAATATTTTTATTATGTATCTTTCTTGAAAAATAGGCTTCTATAATATATATTAATATATGGCGAGAATATCTACATAAGCATGCATATGCTGAACCATGCAACTAGTGTTAATGCATGATTTTCTCTTAGGATGATCACCTTTGCATTCAATGATTACATTTCCTTCTGTGCTTTTATTTGTGTTTTTGTCGTAGGTTTTATTTTAATTTCATTCCTTTACAGATTTTGTTATTTACGTATAACTTTTTATTTACAATTTTTTTTCACCGTAACTTCGAAATTAAATCCTTTGATTTCTTAACTAGAAATTTACTTTTAATTGAATAAAAAAAGAAAAAAAAACAGATTTTCTTAGTTTCATTATAATCTTATAGCAACGAAACAAATTTTTCATTTTGTTATCTCTTTATCTTAATTTTGACTGCGATTATCGTCCAGATGTTTGGAGTGTCGTGCAAAAAACTACGCGACGCCGACGAGAAATTGCGTGGGGGGGCGGCGCCCCCACGCGGCCCCCTCCCTCCTGGTGAGTCATCACCCCGCCAGTCCTGATCTGTTATCTATATTATCTTAATATCTTTATCATTTTATAATCTATTTTATCTTAATATCTTTATCACCTTATAATCTATATTATCTTAGTATATTTATCATCTAATAAACCATATTATATTATCTTAATATCTCTATCGTCTTATAATCTATGTTATCTTAGTATATTTATTATCTAATAATCTATATTATCTTAATCTCTTTATCATCTTATAATCTATGTTATCTTAGTATATTTATCATCTAATAATCTATATTAGCTTAATCTCTTTATCATCTAATAAACTATATTATCTTGATATCTTTATTATCTTATAATCTATATTATCATAATCTCTTTACCATCTTATATTCTATATTACGTATCTATAAATTGATACAGATACAGTTTCATTACATTTATTATATACCGTATCATAATATCAGGATGATGAATAACTTTTCAAGTCTCACTTGAATTCCACCAAATTCGACCCAATGATCTCATGTTAGGATTTCATTTTCCAAAGCCAATATGTTCACTTTAATGAAAAATCTTATCCTATTTGAAATATAACTTCCGAAATTATTATAAAAGTGATTAATTAGCTGATAATCTCAACCTCGTCAGGCGACGACGAAGACGTGCAGGATTTAACTGCTGAGGTCCTGGAGGAGCCGGAGGAACTGCTGGCCTTTGCTCGCGTCTTTAGCGGCTCCCTGAAGCCTGGCATGGAGGTGAAGATTACTGCTGCTATACTGTTTATTGCTATATTATTTTATTTATATTATTATATTACATATATGTTATTTATTTATATTCTTATATTTTTATATATAGTGGCTCCCTGAAGCCTGGCATGGAGGTCAGGGTTACTGCTGCTGGCAGCAGATGAAACATAATTAAAATTAATAAATAATATGACTTAATATGATAATATTTTTTATATTTATATTATTTATATTCTTATATTTTTATTTTTTTATTCTTTATAGGTATTTATTATTTATTTATTTATAATATATATATATATTATTAGTATTTAAGTACTATTATATAATAATATTTTTTATATTTTTATATAACATTTAGTATAATAACGGTATATATTTTTTCATTATTCAATATAATTGAATATATTATAATATAATAATAAATGTATAACGTGACAGGTGTACGTGTTGGGGCCAAAGCACAACCCTGCGTCGGTAGCGCCGTTCATGTCTCCTGATGGGGAGCTCAGTGATGAGCACCTCGCTCTGTGTCCTCATATTACGCGCTGCAAGGTGCCTTATGGGTCAACCTGACTCACTTTAGCATTAACTGATTTAGTATTAACCTAATAATTTAAATAATTTATATAGGGTTGGATTTTCTCGACAAGATAAAAAATTTATAGTCGAGAAAATTTAGTTTTGGTTAAGGTAAATAAAGTTATCAATTGGCTTAGTTTAATTGGGGTTTACCCTCATTTTGCAGGCTTACGCGCGCCATAAATACCGCAGTTTCCACGTAATTTCGTATGATTTCTTCTCACAGTTATCTTTAGTAGGTACCGTTAATTAATTTATTTGAAAAAACTTCATTTCAAATAATAAAATGAAATTAAAATTAATTTACCTGCTGCTGAGGCACCAGATTCTGCGAGCACTCAGGAAAAAAATGTGTCATGTTGTCCTTCGTGACCTTTTTTTACACGTAACAGTGACACTCACTTTTGCCGGGCAAAACTGTGTCAGGATAATCCACACAAGTGCTAGAAGTGCATCGTTTTTTTGGACAAAGTCTCATCATTTTTCCGCATGTTAAATTTTTTTCCAATAGCTGAACATAATATAAAAATTTTCAACTTTAAAATTTTTTGTAAAATTTTTAACTTGGAAATTTATTTATAATTTTGTAATGTGATGCAAGGAAGTTTGACACGTCAGGTTGGTGGGGTGTACCTCCTGCTGGGGCGCGAGGTACAGAGTCTGGGGTCAGCGGGCGCCGGCCTCCTGGTGGGGGTGGGTGGCCTCACGGGGCACATCGTCAAGAGCGGCAGCCTCAGCAGCACCCCAGCCTGTCCTCCCTTCACCCACGTCATCCACACCGCCGGTCCCAGCCTTAATGGTGACTATTATTGTTATATTTTTACACTGGTCCCAGCCTTAATGGTGACTATTATTGTTATATTTTTACACTGGTCCCAGCCTTAATGGTGACTATTATTGTTATATTATTACGCCAGTCCAAGCCTTAATGGTGGTCTTAATGGTGACTATTATTGTTATTGTTGTTACGCCAGTCCCAGCCTTAATGGTGACTATTATTGTTGTTACGCCGGTCCCAGCCTTAATGGTGACTATTATTGTTGTTACGCTGGTCCCAGCCTTAATGGTGACTATTATTGTTGTTACGCTGGTCCCAGCCTTAATGGTGACTATTATTGTTGTTACGCTGGTCCCAGCCTTAATGGTGACTATTATTGTTGTTACCCCGGTCCCAGCGTTAATGGTGACTATATTATTGTTGTTACTCTGGTCCCAGCCTTAATGGTGACTATTATTGTTGTTAGGCTGGTCCCAGCCTTAATGGGACTATTATTGTTGTTAGGCTGGTCCCAGCCTTTATGGTGACTATATTATTGTTGTTACGCTGGTCCCAGCCTTAATGGTGACTATTATTTTGTTACGCTGGTCCCAGCCTTTATGGTGACTATTATTGTTGTTACGCCGGTCCCAGCCTTAATGGTGACTATTATTGTTGTTAGGCTGGTCCCAGCCTTAATGGTGACTATTATTGTTGTTAGGCTGGTCCCAGCCTTTATGGTGACTATTATTGTTGTTACGCCGGTCCCAGCCTTAATGGTGACTATTATGGTTGTTACGCTGGTCCCAGCCTTAATGGTGACTATTATTGTTGTTACNNNATGTTGCACCCGTGCTGATGTTGCACTCGTGCTGATGTTGCACTCGTGCTGATGTTGCACCCGTGCTGATGTTGCACTCGTGCTGATGTTGCACCCGTGCTGATGTTGCACTCGTGCTGATGTTTCTATCCCTCAGGAGATGCTGAGGGCTCGCTGCTGAGGGTACAGGTGCTCCCTAAGAACCCTCGCTGCCTCCCCGAGCTGAGGGAAGGCCTGAGGCTACTCAACCAAGCCGACCCTTGTGTTCAGGTAACATATTTTTACAATTAACTAATTTTAATATTAATTATCTTCAAAATTGAGTAGTAATAAATATTGAAGTGATTAACTCTTAATTGCAATATCTTCACTACGTATATAAAGTTACAGCTGTTAAATATCAATAATTTCGATAACAGTGTCAAGGGATAACATTTCAACTAAACTCTACGCATACAGTTTTTGTAATGAGAATATTTGCTATTTTATATCCCGTTACAAACAATTGTAGGAACTTACATGGTATTGCAAGGAAACCAATTTAATTTTTTGAATTTAAGAACATTGCATATTGAGTCTTTAGAATGAAATGTGCATGTTGGTGCTATGAGAATCATCAATATAATTACTATCCAAGGGTAACATAGATATTAAATATCCAAATAAAATAGTGTATAGGTGTACACAACTTACTTAGATTGATGTATAATACAAGACTATGTGAAGGTTTGGCCGCAGTCGTCGGGACTGTGTGTACAAATCAATATGTAATATAGGTTTCCTATAAGAAATATATTCTCTAATGATATTTATAATTACCGTAAAACAAGGTGACTTGGACCACTTTTATCGCGTAACTATTTATGATACAAATAGTCACATAGTAAATATATGAATTATATCTCTTTAATGCATTTGTAGGTTATTTCATGGTACTTCAAGAGCCATCAATTTTGCATGGCAAAAACTTATCGATTAAAGCTTTTCTTTTCTTAAATGTCAAATCGGCCCAAGTTACCTACCCCGTTATTCAGTGCCTATGGCACTGAATATAAATATAAATACTCTCTAATAAATAATAATAAGTATAAATACTCTCTAATATGAATAATTTTTAAAACCTTCAAATATAATATTGGATTTTCATACGAAATATAGTATTATATAGTGATGTTTAATTAATTAATAATTTCTTGGAACAGTCTGCCTGCTTCCATATCTTTGGCTCCTTTGCAAGTGTTTCGTCGACGCCTAAAGACTGAACTATTTCTTAAAGCCTATGAATCTTGTACTTAGTCATTTTATTCATTCCCTTTATTTCTAGTGTCTATTTATTTTTCGCTTGCTATTAATCTTATGTGTGGCGTGCCCTCAAAGATAGGACATAAGATATCGACATAAATGTCGACATGAATGTTGATACACATTTATGTCGATACACTAGATATTGACATAAATGTCGATACTCATTTATTTTCGCTTGTTATTAATCTTATGTGTGACGTGCCTTCTTAAGTTCGTTTGAACCAGACGCCTCGATAAATGATTCATAGATAATAATAATGATAATAATAATTAATACATGCCTGGTGCGCAGGTTTGGCTGGAGTCGTCAGGGCAGTACATGATAGGCGCGGCTGGGGAGGTGCACCTGCAGCGCTGTCTTAGTGACCTGCAGGACAAGTCAGTCTTGGGCATGTCACTGAATAATATTGCAATATTATCTTTAGTTAGAAATCGTGTGATTTTACAATATTATCATAATGATGTTTATTAATTACTTATATGGTGACTGAATAATATTACATTGATTATTAGTTAGAAATCGTATGATATTACAATATTATCTTAATGATGTTTATTAATTACTCATATGGTGATGATAAAAATCCTGCAAACATGTTATCTGTATACACGATTTTCACATTTTTTTCAATCTAATTATGATTTTTTGCCGTAAAAAATATTAATAATATTCAAAATGAAATTGATGGCAAGTATTGTAGGAGGAAATTATTGTAATGTATAGCGTGATTAATTGAATTGTATGGCAAGGAAATATCATTAGGGATATTCAGCTCTAATGAAAGTTGCCCTCACAACACACAATAGAACATCTTCAACCTGCATCACTGATTATATTTACTCTCACTATTGCTTTACCCTCACTATTGCTTTACCTTCACTATTGTTTTATCCTCACTATTGCTTTGCCCCCACTATTGCTTTACCCTCACTATTGCTTTACCCTCACTATTGCTTTACCCTCACTATTCTTAGTATCCTTAGTACTTGTTTGGGACGTAGCAGTCCCAGGCCACGATGGATCGCCGCCTCTGATTATCGCTCACCCGGTGGCGCATTTGGGCCACCTGATGCACGATGCTGTTGCTTGCTTCTCGCTGCTGGTGGTGTTGCCGGAGAGGTCGATCTGGGATTGTGCCCAGGAAAACGTCCAGTTGTCTCTTGAAGGTCTCCAGGGTGAACTCCCCCTCTCTTAGATCCCTTGGTAGGGCGTTGAACAGCCTTGGCCCTGCCACAGAAAGCGATCCTTCCCGCAGGGATTGAAATCTGACTGCGGATCTGTTACGCAGGGGAGGGATCTTGCACAGTCTCCCCCTTCTCTCGTTGTGATATGTCTCAATCCTGAAGGTCTCGCTCTCGAACTTTGGCACCATTCCGGTTATTCCGGTTATCATTTTCCACGGGCTTTACCCTTTCCCTATTGCTTTATCCTCATTATTGCTTCACTCCCAACATTTGTTTTTTTCACAATTGCTTTGCCCCCAAATTTGCAATATCCTCATAATTGCATTACTCTCAGCGTTTTATTTGCCTCACAGGCGCATGTCCCTCACAACAGTTTCCCCTCACAACCGCATGTCCCTCACAACAGTTTGGGTTTCCCAGGGCTCACAACCGCATGTCCCTCACAACAGTTTCCCCTCACAACAGTTTCCCCTCACAACAGTTTCCCCTCACAACAGTTTCCCCTCACAACAGTTTCCCTCACACCAGTTTCCCCTCACAACCGCATGTCCCTCACAACAGTTTCCCCTCACAACCGCATGTCCCTCACACCAGTTTCCCCTCACAACCGCATTTCCCTCACACCAGTTTCCCCTCACAACCGCATGTCCCTCACACCAGTTTCCCCTCACAACCGCATGTCCCTCACAACAGTTCCCCCTCACAACATTTTCTCCTCACAACAGTTTCCCCTCACAACAGTTTCCCCTCACAACATTTTCCCCTCACAACATTTTCCCCTCACAACATTTTCCCCTCACAACATTTTCCCCTCACAGTTTCCCCTCACAACAGTTTCCCCTCACAACCGCATGTCCCTCACAACAGTTTCCCCTCACAATCGCATGTCCCTCACACCAGTTTCCCCTCACAACCGCATGTCCCTCACAACAGTTTCCCCTCACAACCGCATGTCCCTCACACCAGTTTCCCCTCACAGTAGTTTCCCCTCACACCAGTTTCCCCTCACAACTGTTTCCCCTCACACCAGTTGTCCCTCACAACAGTTCCCCCTCACAACAGTTTCCCCTCACACTGTCGTGGCTTCCGCACTACCGCAATTTCTGCGCGGTAACCACCACAAAAAGCCTCAGTGATCGACAGTCGGCAGTACACGAAGGATAAATAAGGACACCTTTTCTTTGGGTTCTTTAACTGTAAACACATGCGAATCATGAAAGTCATATAACTATGCAAACGTATAATTGAACGGATAAGAGCACATATGAACAGGGCCACTGGCACAGGTGGGAGCAGACGATTGACTGACTCCGCTATCGAAAATATGGCCTCAAGAAGTGCTTTTTGTGGAGAACCATTTGGCCAGTTCACTTTGAATAATACAATTTATTCAGACCCTAAATTCTTAATAATTATTACTGGTCTACTTCAATTATGGTGTGGGAACCACAACACCAGTTTCCCCTCACAACTGTTTCCCCTCACACCAGTTGTCCCTCACAACAGTTTCCCCTCACAACCGCATGTCCCTCACACCTGAAGGTACGCGCGCACGGCGGTGACGGCGTCTGCGCCCATCGTGCCGTTCAGGGAGACCATCGTGCCGCGCCCCCGCGTCGACAACACCAACGAGGCCATCGAGGGAGAGAACGTCGACACCTCCAAGCTGGTGGGTCACAAGTGGGTCATTGGTGGGTCATTGGTGGATTATTGGTGGGTTATAGGTGGGGCATAGCTGGGTCATTAGTGGGTAATAGCAACTTACGAGAGTACGTCGACATGTCCAAGCTGGTGGGGCAGACTCAGAAGTGGGTCATTTGTGGGTTATTGGTGGGTCATAGCTGGGTCATTAGTGGGTAATAGGTGCCATAGCAACTTACGAGAGTACGTTGACATGTCCAAGCTGCAGGGTTATAAGTGAATATTAGCGATGCCAGTGGAGATTACCAACGCTGGTGGGTTATAACAAAGCTGATAGATCATAATAATAACGCATGTAGATCTCATCAACGCCATGTCTCATGGATCGCCTTCTATGCGACTATTAGCACTGTAATATTTCATTAATATTGACTTATAACTTTTCCAGTTACTACGTAGTTCAAAATTAGTTCAATTGTCTAAATTCAACTCACCTTACAACATTTATAATGATATTCTCTCCAGTAATTCACTTATTTTTGCATTTATAATTGCCTCATATTTTCTCTTATGCACTTTCTTTTTATGTGCCCTAACAATTGTTATCATTTGAAGACTTTGACTTCTATCAAGTCAACTTTTCATTCTTGTTTTATAATGATATTATCTACAATAATTTATTTCTTATTACATTTATAGTTCTTCTTAGTTTCGCTCACGTTCTTTATTGACAAGTACATTTCTTTCTTTTTTATGTATTTATAGTCCTTTCAGTTTCACACACATCCATCATTTTTTTGTATTTTTAGGGCATTTTCTCATTTATGGAAAAATGCACTATTGTGCTCGCCATGTCCGTCTGTCCGTCCGTGACTTCACGTTTTCGTCAACGAGAAAATGCGCTCTCTGTCACTCGCTGCAGTGAGTACTGAGTTATATATATATAGGTATATATACATATTTTTCACTTCCAGTTGCCATTATTTTCTATTACTTCCCTAATATGTTCACTAACATCGTAATTCTTTGCAGGCTGGAGATGGTGCCGTGAGGCTAGACGCAGCTCTAGGCAGCATCAGAGTGCGTGCTGTGCCTCTGCCCAGCTCTGTGACAGAGCTGCTCTGCGCTAACTCTGAACTGCTCTCTGCTCTGTCATCTCAGAGCAACACAATCAACGTGGCTGCCGGCATGGCCTCCCAGAACAGCTTCCTCAAGAAACCCAGCGATGCCTTCAACTCTCAAATTAATTCATTGTTTAAAGAAACTAAATCTCATCTAAATGACCACGATGAAAACTCCGACGTTATTATTTCTAATGGTGGAGACGCTAAATCCAACGTCAGTTCTAAAACAGAGGAAAAAAGTGCAAGGGATTTTGAATCTGAAGGAATTTCTGTTGTAGATTCAAGTATAGAAACTCCTAAAGAGGCGAAGGCTAATGATGGCGATAAGATTACTGACGACGTGAAGGGTATTCAACTTGGTAAGACTCCTGAAGTGGTGAAGGGTAGTGAAGAGACTCTCCCTTTAACGAGCTTCACCTCGACAACTCGGTCGAGTCCCCAGACTCTGACGCGAGAGACACAAGCTGCTTTAGTTCACCTGAAGAAGCAGCTATCAGAGGCTTTCTCTGCCGCTGGGGAAGAATGGGCTGGGGCTGAGGACCAGATGTGGACTGTGGGTCCCCATTACTGTGGCCCCAACATCCTGCTCAACAGAGTCCCTAGCTATGGGGACCGTCCCTCAATCTGGATGCCCAAAGCCTCGATGCCCTCGTCTCCCCTCGCGTCCATGGACCACGCCTTGGTTACTGGTGGGTGCAGCGAGGATCTCCTTTTAAAATTTAGACTAATCCGTTTAGAGTTAAAAATTGGAAGCAAAGGTTTTCCTAATTTTCATAATGATCATAATTATTTCCAGGATGATCATAATTTTCAACTATTTCATATACATTAAATGTTATCTAATTAATTTTAATATAGTTTCCGCATGGGACAGCTTCATGGTCTGTTCCTCGGCCCCAGTCCCTCTCTTTCATTTATATCTGGCCCAATTATATTGTAACTTTAATTTGTAGAAATGAACATATGATATTCAGCTATTTATTTTTTATACTAAATTAATTGCTTGAATCGATCTGTTAGTTACTTGAAAGATTACAGTCGATCCTGGTTATTCCGGTAATCTTTTTGGTACCAGCATAGAATTTTGTCGTATAATTCGAGGCGTTCGCCTAATTAAATTTTGTGTCATTTGCCACATTTTGCATCAATTATTGCTCGTTTCTTGCACAGGTTTCCAGTTGTGTTGCGCCGCGGGGTCGCTGTGCGAGGAGCCGCTCATGGGCGTCTGTTTCCTGGTGGAGGACTGGCAGCCTCCGTCTGACAGCGCCCAGCTACCACCGGGCAAGGTCGCCATATTTCTACTTGAATAATGCCCTCCATATTGACTCTTACTAAATTTATTTTTATAATTTTGAATAATGCGCTTCTTGACTTTTACTTACTTTATTTAATTATATTTACAGGTACGTGATGATTTATCTTATATCTCATTTATTTAGGCAATATTATAGGTAATCCCACGGCAAGGTCGCGATATTTGTGCTTGAATAATGCACTTCATCTTGACTCTTAATAACTTTATTTATGTAATTTTTCATAATGCGCTTCATTTCGGCTCTTAATAACTTTATTTGTATAATTTTGAATAGTGCGCTTCTTCTTGACTTTTAATACGGCAACTTTATTTAATTATATTTACAGGTACGTGATGATTTATCTTATATCTCATGTTTTTATCTCATTCTCTTATATCTCTTATATCTCATTCTTCGAGTTTCTAAGTTTACCTCATTTTTCGCATTTTTTTGTAATATATTAATAATATTTATGAGATTTCTAAACTGATTGGAACAGCACGGATTAAAAGACGTATCATATCCTCATGAATGACACGTGTTATTCTACCTTATATACAATATGTGCAGAATGAAAATGCAACGTCTTCGATGGACAAACGTACAGTTTCAGTTTCACTCTTTCTAATCTAAATAAGTGACGTTTCATGTGATAATGCTATCTAATCTAAATAAAATAACGTTGCAGGTGATGATGCTTTCTAAAGAGCTTTTCCTGAACGCGTTCGACGAGCAGCCACGACGCATGATGGTCGCGACGTACAGCTGCGTCGTGAGCGTCACGTCTGAGGTCGTGGGCAGAGTTTATTCAGTGTTGGGTCGCCGCCACGGCAGGATATTGGCTGGCGACATCACTGAAGGCTCGAACGCATGGAACGTTACAGCTTATTTGCCCATCGTTGAAAGCATCGACTTCGCCAACGAACTGCGCAAGGCTGTGAGTCTTGGTTTTATTTCAGGGCTCTTTTTGCAAGAAAATTTGCCTTTGTCTTGGGATTTTTGCCCATATAATTTTAAGTGAGTTCACCGCACTGACCGATAATCACCTGCAAATTGAATAGAGCTTGGCCGCGGCTAGGCAGAGTTGTAATAAAATTTCCTATGAATTCAAATTAAATTTTTTTAGTACTGTCCTAATAATCAGTGAAATTCGTCTTTCATGTCTGCCAGAAATAAAATGACGTTAGAGCTCTGCTCTAACGTCTGCTCAGCCCCTGTTATTTTTTCTCAAATGATTTTAAATCACACAATTATGCTAATTTTTCCATCTCTCTTGCACTCATCGGGGGAGGCTTAGCTGTTTTTTTTTCTCGTGGATGTAATGTAATTATGTTTTTTTATGAGCTTATTTAATTTTTTGTTCAATTTCTTAACTTCCCTAGACGTCGAGGGAGACTGAGCAGCTTTTATTCTCGTGGTACATTGTAATTATCATTTTTTCAATAAGCTAATAATTTTCCGTTCAATTTCCTAACTTCTTTGCAGAAACCTGGTTATCTGGCTTCCCCATTTTGATGCTATGTCATTTCTTATTAACCGTTAACATTTTTTGTACAATTTCTCACCTCCCCTAGACGTCGGGGGAGGCTGAGCTGCTTGTTTTTCTCGTGGATGTATTGTAATTGTCTTTTTAATGAGCTTATTTAATTTTTTGTCCAATCTCTTACCTCCCCCAGACCTCTGGGGAGGCTCAGCCACAACTGATGTTCTCCCACTGGGAGACGCTGGAGGTTGACCCGTACTGGGACCCGTGCACGGCTGAGGAGCTCAAGCACTTCGGGCAGAAGGCGGACACCGAGAACCTGGCCCGCGTCTACATGAACGCCGTGCGCAGGCGTAAGGGCATCAAGGAGTACGGCAAGAAGCTCGTCGAGTTCGGCGAGAAACAGCGAACTCTCACTAAGAATAAATAACAGTTCGTGTCATCGAGTGGAGTAAAAGAGTTCACTACCGTGTTTTATTTCCCGTGTATTGTTATTGGAGTTCACGGAGATAAGTTTGAATTTGTTTTGCCCCTTGTCTACAGATAATTTATTCGCAGCTGAAGTCCTTTTAGTCCTTCGCCGGCAGACTAAGGGTCTAGGTGAATTAATTCATTGATACAAATGTTACACGGTAATAAAACGATTGTGATGTAAAATAAATGAGATGTTCGCACAACTGTGATTTCTTTATAAAATTTTGTACTCTTATCGGAACTTTGTGATCAATGAAAGTACATCGCTTCAAAAGTTATCCACGAATGATAAGAGTTTAGTGAAAAGCTTTAACTATTCATAGACCTACGAAAAAAATGTTCTGTTCTATCCATGTTTAACAGAAACCATGTCCACAACTAATCGCTTTAACGAACGAACTGAGAGCGCCGTCCTCGGTTTTATGCGTGTCTATGGTGCATCTCAACTGAGCCATTGACTTCTGAATTTCGTATTACCGTATTAGTCCGAATTCAGTATCAAGTCTATGGCTTCTTACTTCCAAACGACTCTTGCTCAGTTCGATTTGGGCCTTCGCAATCCTACTTCCGACCATTTTTCGAGTTATGCCTTCGTCTCCTATCTAGTGACGACACCAACTTTATTCCTATGGACTGGCAGTTATGCAGGAGGACAGCGATATGTCGTGTCCCGCCAAACTACAGGGGAAGTTCCCCTTACAGCTTTCTCCACGACAGAGTAATATTCTTTGGGTACGAGGCTCCCTATTCACCATTGCGGCTGTGTCAACAGACAGAAAATGCCCTCATTCTGTGCTGAAAACCCGCGTCAACTTCCTCAAAGCCCTCGCCATTACGAGCCCGTTGCCTGAACCCCTTTCGTATCGGACACATTCATCGTCGCCAATGCTATTCGTATCTAGTGGTTTGAGACCGAGAAGTCACGAAAAGGTTAACTGGGCTATTTTAGCCTATTTAGTCAGTTAGGATCATTGGTCTCTATTTTTACTCATATATTGTTTTTCAACAGGAAAACGTGCCCGTTGTTACGGAGAAAGAAGCTCATTACAAGCAGATAACTGAATAATTTTTCCGTTCATGTCTGAAAGAAATGGACATCGAAGGAGACGAGGCATAACTCCATGAGTTTCAAACCAACACGTCAAGTCAACTCAGCACGGGCCTTGATAGCCTTGCGAATAAATATGTTCTTAAGCATCTCCTGCTTCCCGGACCATTTCCTTAGCCCGACTAACTTGCCTTCTTGAGCATTTTTCCTATACAGTAAAATTCGAGCGTCAATCGATAAAGTTTATCGTTATCAACGATTATTCCCGAAAGCTGACTCGCTTGAAGACATAAAATTTAGAACTTATCGATACAAGCTTCAGCGAGTGGCTTGAAACTTTACAAGACGACTCTATGAGTTCTCAGCAAATCGCGAGCGTAATTTTAGAAATCGATTGGAAAAAGACTACGATTGTTTGGGGAATTATAATTGGGCAATTTTGTTATATGTATGTAATCGACAGCTGTTCATTATTAAAATCTAGAAAAATTCGTTTTCCCAGTTTTTTGTATTTTATTTTATTAATTTTTTTTGTCGACACCTTGTACTTAGTCTTATATCATCTATTAACACTCCCATGAGGAATCAAGTTCAGCGGAGTGTTCTTTTCGAACGTTCTCCTGCTTTTTGGCGTTCTGCTTGTAATGGTGTCTCAAATATGTGGCGTTCTTTCTAGAATGGTGTCTCGGAACTGGCGTTCTGCACGAAAAAATATTCCATTAAAAATGCATTCTGAATATATTATATAAATACTGAATATGTTGTGTGCTTTCAGTAAGTGTATTCACCAGGCAAATCTAGAATGAGTCGCGTTCTACCAGAAAAGCTGTCCCAAAATCAAGGCGTTCTGCCTGGCACAATCGACAGTCTCACGTTTGCTGCGGTCAACGGTTGCCTGTGCCGTGAATCTTTGCTTGCAAATTGCGAGGCCTTCGGTGAAGGCAAATTTTACGACTCTGGCTTAGGATTAGTTTAGGATGCTCCCACGCCTTATTTTGCTTATATAATTTTTATTTAATGACCGAGACATTATTAAGCATTTGAATCGTCAAATAATAGAAAAATAAACCGGAAGAAAGAAGGAAATGACTCCAATAATTGTTATTAATTATAACGAATTAAATCCTGATGGTTCTTAAAATCGGTAAGGAAAACTACGTACAAGTCATTGACCGTAAATGTGTCAAAGCCACGTTCTTCGTTCTGGTGTATGAGTATACATACCCTGTATTTACATCATATATTGGTGTACTATTGATCATTATGATTTTAGTTTGGCATAAATCCATCGTTATTTTGTGTAATGCATGCAATGTAGCCGAACAACATACCGAGTTAGGTGCAATCATGTTGCCACACATCCAAATTTTCTTATCGAATATCCGATGCACGGAGATTTAATCCTGCAATGACAGCGACATTCAAGAGTCCTTCAAGCAACGGATGTTAACGCGGCTGAGGTGTGGAAGCCTTTGAGTGCGAGGACGACATTCCGTTGAGAGAAA
Organism: Hyalella azteca; assembly: GCF_000764305.2. Lineage (NCBI taxonomy): Eukaryota > Metazoa > Arthropoda > Malacostraca > Amphipoda > Hyalellidae > Hyalella > Hyalella azteca. Next base: position 358,651 of record NW_025942000.1, on the reverse strand, counting down.
CTTGACAGTTCTGGCAAAGGAGGGAGGCCTGACAACTCTGTAAGACAGGAGATAAGTCAGTACATTCGTCGGTACCTAAGCCAGTCAGTTGAGCTCTCAGTAAGTAGCTAATTCAGTAGTTAAATGAGTAGCGCAATCAGTTGCTAAGCCAGTAACCAAGTCGGGAGCCAACGCAGTAGCTAAGTTGGTAGCAGAATTGATTGACATTAAGACTATGATCGCAGGGATGTCACGTTTGGTCTCCTCCTGTCTCCTATAGAACAGCGAGCATTACAAGTGTAGCAGGAACATTAGCACAGCACTACAAGTGTAGCAGGAACATTAGCACAGCACTACAAGTGTAGCAGGAACATTAGCACAGCACTACAAGTGTAGCAGGAACATTAGCACAGCAATACAAGTGTAGCACGAACATCTAGAGAGATTGGTGAGATTTATTTATTTAAGCAGTGCACTTTATTCTCTTTTGTGAGTCGCCTCGACCCACATCAGCTCGGGAAAATTACGTATCAGTGTTCTCTGCTCATGCGATGGGTTAGAAAGTGTGTCACTATTCGAACAAAATGATCCATCTATTCACAATTAAAATGTGTACCAGAATATAGTGCCTCCCTCGCGTCCGCGAATTTTTTCCGAGTCCGACTTATCTTTTGCATTTGTTTCCTCTGATCTCGGCACGGACGCTCTCTGAACCATTCCAACAATTCCAGTTCATATTTATAACAGATCGTATATATTCAGTAAAAGTCTCAGCAACACTGCACAAAATGACAGTTTTATAATGGACCTCTACAGGGAAATGTTGGAAATGTTCTCATAGAAATCATACTCGTGCACTTGTGAAGCAATAGTGCAACACTTCTCGTCAGGGAATTTAAATGAAGATTAACTGAATAAATAAATACTGAATATGATGTGTGCTCTCAGTAAGTATATTTGCTAGGCATGAATGCATTGCGCAGGCATTTTAACTCTTTTCTACTAACTCATGCATACTAAATATCGATCTTATAGCGAAGGAAATTTCTACTTCCACGCTACAGACGAACCTCAGGCCGGAAAATAAAAGTTTTAAATTTACAAAGTTTAACGACGTTGTACATGTAATTCAATAATAACATCGACACTGATTTTTTCCTTGAAAGTAATTTGCATTCCTCTTCCTTTAATAATTAATAATTGTGATGACAACGTACGTATCACCTAAACTAACAACTATTAAGTAAAACCATTAACTCAATAGAGGCGTATGATATTAATCCGGCATTTTGAAAACACGTTGTTTGCCCTGAACGCTTTTTGACAGTCGCCGGACCTCGTGAATTTGCATCCGCAAATCCTTCTGTTGGAGAGACTACAAGAATCATGCATGTGAAATGCCTTCAAAACACGACATTGTTTTCGTGGCGCCTTCGCAAAACAGAGCCATCAATGGCGACCAGAACAGCGATGCACTCTTTTGTCAACGATGAGTCGATACATCAACAGAGCGTTGAGTCGATACATCAACAGGGCGTTGAGTCGATACATCAACAGGGCGTTGAGTCGATACATCAACAGGGCGTTGAGTCGATACATCAACAGGGCGTTGAGCCGATACATCAAGAGGGCGTTTAAGTCGATACATCAACAGGGCGTTAAGTCGATACATCAACATGGCATATAGTCGATACATCAACAGGGCGCGATTCATCAATTGCTCTGAAGGCAACTTACGGGAGCACAAAACTTTATTCGTTACCGCAGTCAGAAGAACTCATTTATTTCATTGACACTTATTTCCCACGAAGCCCTTGATGCAAATTTTCATGTCATGTGTTAAATGAAGATTTTCCATTCCGGTCCCAAATTCATCTGAATTTTAAGAAAAAATTAGAAATTCGGCTTCGATGAACGCAATTATTGCCGTATGCATGGTTTTATTAAATTATGGTAGTTTACTTTACTTTTTTTACTCTATTTCATTTCTTTTAATTTAAATAAAATTTCATTTTAACTATCAAATCAAGTTGTACACATGAGTTAGGGTAAGACCATGCCTTGTTGCCGGCCGTGGCGACAGAATTCCGTTAATGGAATGAAAATCTTACTTAAGACTCCAGGAATAGATACATTCAGAATCGGTATATATTCAAGTTAAACTATGATCTACAATACCGTATATTAAAATCCACATATCTTCAACTGCAATGAACAAAGATTAAACGCTCCTTCTTTCCTCTTTGTCTCCTTCCTTCTTGATGTAATCTCTAATCTTTTCCTCGTTTTTTATTCCTTCTTATTTTAAATTTTCTCAGTTATGAATTCTTATTTCCCGTACCCATTTTTGGAACACATCTACTGTCGCTCCCACCCGTCCTTTACAGCTGCTCAGACTCAAGCATCACTCGTTATTGAAGAGACGCTCAGACGGCGCTGAGAATAAACATGTTTTGGTCCCGGGGGGCCGAAATGAGCTCCAAATTACGCCTGCTTCACAATAGCTTCAAGTCGTCTTAAATATGCCTGCTTCACTATAGCTTCACCTCGTCTTTAATCCATGCCTGCTTCACTATAGCTTCATGTCGTCTTTAATTCATGCGTGCTTCACTATAGCTTCATGTCGTCCTAAAATATGCCTGCTTCACTATAGCTTCACGTCGTCTTTAATTCATGCCTGCTTCACTATAGCTTCACGTCGTCTTAAAATATGCCTGCTTCACTATAGCTTCACGTCGTCTTTAATTCATGCCTGCTTCACTATAGCTTCACGTCGTCTTAAAATATGCCTGCTTCACTATAGCTTCACGTCGTCTTAAAATCATGCCTGCTTCACTATAGCTTCAAGTCGTCTTTAATTCATGCGTGCATCGCTATAGCTTCAAGTCGTCTTAAAATCACGCCTGTTTCACTATAGCTTCAAGTCGTCTTGAAATATGTCTGCTTCACAATGGCTTCACCTCGTCTTAAAATCTTGCCTGCTTCATTATAGCTTCACGTCGTCTTAAAATCATGCCTGCTTCACTATAGCTTCAAGTCGTCTTGAAATATGCCTGCTTCACTATAGCTTCACGTCGTCTTAAAATCACGCCTGTTTCACTATAGCTTCAAGTCGTCTTTAATTCATGCGTGCTTCACTATAGCTTCATCTTGTCTTGAAATATGTCTGCTTCACAATGGCTTCACCTCGTCTTAAAATATGCCTGCTTCATTATAGCTTCACGTCGTCTTAAAATCATGCATGCTTCACTACAGCTTCACCTCGTCCAGAAACGAACGTACGCGATTGAATCGTTTACATACAGTTGAATAGCGATGTAATCGTCCAGATTTAGAATATTTCAAAATAAGCATTATTCTAATAAAGGAAGTTTTTCTTGGTTGCATTAGATTTTTTCTTGGAAGAATTATTAGCTTTTCATGCTGCCGAAGAGCAATTTCTTGAGTAGCGCCTCTTGCTGCAATTACATAAAGTGATTTCACCGTCACTTATTTTAAAGTTAATGACTTTTGAAAGATAAGTTCTTATCTTGAATTCTGTAAAGTAAATTTGTTATAGAAATTCAAATAGTTTCATCAGTTCCAATCGTAGGTGATCTAATCGACACCATGCAGGAATTCAATGAACGATTTTTTTTCAAAAATTGCCTTACAGGTTCCAGGGTTAGAAAGAAAAAGCCTAAACTGGCTTGCAGAATTGATCTCAAGATGCTCTGCTTCAAATGATTCTATAACGTGTATGCATAACTATTTAGGTGACACGGTTTTATCATTCCGATTATTTTGCTCCAATCATAGTAATGTACTGTAAGTACCAGAACTGAGCGGTAATTATTTTAAAACAATCTAGATTATTACCAGGCGTTTGCTGCAGCAATATCATATATCAGAGATTATCATTTACCTCATTTATGAAGCTGAATAAAATGTATACATTGAAATAAGAGACATAAATGAAACAAGTTCCCTGTAATATATCTCGTTATTTTAACAAATGTAAATATTGGATGCATTTCCATGAAAACAAATGGTTTTATAAATATTCGAAAATTTTCAATGCATATTAATCACTCTAACCTCAACTTGCTGAGCAACTTCGCTCTGATGGACGCCATGTCTTTCAAAGAACCTTAGCAATTTTTGTAGCACAAAATAAGAACATTTTCGTTCGTAGTTCGTGTAACACAAATCAAGTATCACAATGTTTGATGATCCAGGAACAACGAGAAGAATTTAAATCAGCGGCAGAAATGAAAAAAATGCGTAATTCCAGGGCAAGCAATGCCGTTCATGGAATTCAAACGAAATTTGGAAATCTTGTCGTATCAAGAATACGTGTCGAGAAACTTGCTGACCTTAGCATAACATCATATAAAAAATCACATCCAATTACTCCATAATTAGGCAATGGATTTACATTTAAAATTTCATTCGAACGTTCAAAATCCTAACAACGTATCGGGAAAATACGTAAACTTGACTTTTACGGACCGTTAAAGTATTTTTCCTGTTTTTGAGTATTCCTGCGATGCGCTCAGTAACTATAAAACTCAGGCAGCAATGAAGAATTTTGAAAGATAAACTAATAAAATATATCAAAAATAATGATATCTAATGTATCAACAACATAATATCGACAGCTAAGTGGTCATTCGAGTTTGTCTCATTCCTGCAGGAATTGTCGATAATCATAACATTATGAGCTTCAACTTTGAGCTCTACACTAAATTGAAATCTAAAACCTACAGATATCCAATGCATTTAAATAATGTTATAATTTATGATTAATTGCTACCAAATTACTTTATTACAGGCTTCTATCTTGAATAAATTGTATATTATCTGCATAATAAAAAAGATAAATTATATGAAGGAAGAAATGTTGCTTCGTATCCCTTGCAATTTGCTTGCAATTTAAATATTTCCGACTAGATAAAAACAGGAAGAATTCATTGCCACTAAAGTCCGTTTCAAGCACTTGCAGTAAAACAAGTTCAAACGACATTGCAGTGATTTCTGAAGTAACCAAGGTCAACCCGACTGAACAAATTTACGCACATCTTTTGCGTTTTAGCGGTCAAACTTGTAATAAAAAGTGGTCGAATTGTGTGATAGGTGTCAAGTTTTTGCTATATAATACCAAAATGCTAACGAACACTACATAGAATGTAGCATTAAATGCACTTGTGTATTACATTTTTTCGGAATGTCCATCGAATAATAATTATGAACTTTTTCTTCAATGCCTCATCAAATGAATAGTCACTTGTTGCATACAATGAACATGTTCGAGACAAGTTATTGCTTAGTAATGAACACTTCTCGTGACAAATAATATCAAATGTGTACAAGTATCAGCATGTATGTTCAAGTGGTGGCAAGCTGTTATACCAGTAACAGCCAGTCGTTACAAGTTGCGGTAACTTGTATATTGTGGTCACAAAACTTTATTTTTTGAAGGCCATTAGTGGTTGTCAGTAGTTACAAGTGGCGGCCACTAGTTATGAGTTCATCTTAACAGAATCATGGCTATTTCGTTGTTAGTAGCCTGGTAAGAGACTACTTATTGCCATCCGTAGCCGATTTCAATATCTTCTTATTTATGACAAGTTGGGTTCAAAAGTTCTGCGTGACATATACAGGCCAGGTTGTATGTGACCTCTACATCAAGAGTTCTGCGTGACATATACAGGCAGGTTATGTGTGACCTCTACATCAAGAGTTCTGCGTAACATATACAACAGGCCAGGTTGTATGTGACCTCTACATCAAGAGTTCTGCGTGACATGTAATGGAGAGGTTATGTGAAAGTGGTACATAGAAAATTTCTGCGTGAGAACAACAGGTTCTGTATGACCTGCATGCATAGCCAAGTGTGTCGGGTCGTTCGTTCCGGTGGTTCAGGGTAAACGTGTCACAGATCACGGTTTAGAAGAGTTTATTAGGGTTAATTCAATCCTACAACACGATTAATGACAGTGTCCAGGTTTGCGATCGGAGGTCATTGCAACTTCCTGAGACTGCAATGACAACTGACCAGTTGTAAACAATTGCTGCGAAGCTGTCTCCTGACCAGATGTAAACAACTGCTGCGACGCAGTCTCCTGACCAGTTGTAAACAACTGCGACGCAGTCTCCTGACCAGTTGTAAACAACTGCTGCAGCGCTGTCTCCTGACCAGTTGTAAACAACTGCTGCGACGCAGTCTCCTGACCAGTTGTAAACAACTACGACGCTGCCTCCTGACCAGTTGTAAACAACTGCTGTGACGCTGTCTCCTGACCAGTTGTAAACAACTGCTGCGACGCTGTCTCCTGACTAGTTGTAAACAGCTGCGACGCTGTCTCCTGGCCAGTTGTAAACAGCTGCTGCGACGCTGTCTCCTGACCAGTTGTAAACAGCTGCTGCGACGTTATCTCCTGACAAGTTCTGAGGCAACTGTTGATGCAGCAGATCAACAGTTCAACATTTGAGTCAACAACGAAATCTAATCTGAATTCCATTAGCTTATCAGACCATCACGCTGGTCACGTTTCACACTCGCTTTATACCTGCATGCACATCCAAAGCAGTGCCAAAGCCTAACCAAACACATCTAATGCACATCCAAAGCCTCACCTTAACAATAATTGAGATAATTGTGATCTATCAATAATTGTGATCAGGAAAAACAAGTACCAAAAAGTACCACTACCAGTAACTGCTTTCAACCTGAAAATATCTACGTACTAAAAAGTGACAATAACTGTATTCTATCCCAAGAAACGTAAGTTTCAAAGAGCAACAATATCAATAATTATTTCATGTCCTTAGAACAATACATAAAATATGTGCGAACATTAATGAATGTTTTTCATCCCTGGGATATCATTAAAAGGAAGATGAACATAACACAGGGAAAATACCTAAGAAAATTGGCTTTAAAAAGTACAGGAATTATATCGTTATTCCTCACAGTCTTTTGTCACCAAATGAAAAAATTTATCTTCGTAAATACGAAGAATGAGACACTTGTTCCTGAGCTTCATTGTTGATCACATCGCCTTCAGAACCTAGAATGGGATACCAATATTAAGATCAGTTTTATTCAGAGCTCTGCACGGATGGGTCAGTTATATTCATTTATTTTAGGCACTGTTGTAACGAATTAATGGTGAGACAAAAGACCCAATATGTAATAATTTTGCGATTCAATTGTCCAGTTAAGTAATAATTTTGCGACTCAATTGTCCAGTTATATAATAAATTTGTGATACAATTTTCCATTAAATAATAATTTCGTGAATCAATGTCCAGTTAAGCAATAATTTCATTATTCAATTGTCCAGTTAAATGCTAATTTTGTTTTTTATTTATCCAGTTGAATAACAATTTCGTGATTCAATTTTTCTGGTAAATAATAATTTTTTTATCTGGTTGTCCACTTAGATAATAATTTTGTGATTCAATTGTTCTGCTAAAAAACAATTTTGTGGTTCAATTGTCCAGTTACATAACAATGCTGCTTCGGATCTTAAAATTAACGATAAATGTAGTTCCTTTATCTCTATTGATACACATTCTATGTATTTTCTATTAAAAAATAGTTGAACAGAACAGTTTCATTTGGATACTAATTGGCCTTAATAAACCATTTTTAATTGTTGTGTGCCAGGAACTTAGGCAAATAATTAAGCCCCGTTTTTTGTGTTAAGTTCTTTTAATGTTAAAAATATCTATCCAATGAAAAAGTTCCGTTTTGCGGTCTTGCACAACAAACTCAAAAGTTGGCTCTTTGTTCTCTTGTACTCTAGTTCATATATGCATGCACATCAATGGGTAACGTTTCATGTTCGAAACTCGACAAGAAGCATAAATGTTTTCCGCTAAATTTTTGGTTTCATTAATTTTTTTAAACGCATTGAATAATGTACAACCCTCTCAATTTTCTGTTAGTGCTTTTCAATGAAATTTTCCGATTTTTATTTCGCTGACCAAAGCATATTTCAAAGCCAATGTAATTTGGCGGTTCGCGATGAATTTTTAACTGCAGAACTCTGAAATTTTCCAGTTTTTTTCAGACCCGCAATCCGTTTGGGTCCCACAGCGGTTAATTTTGATTGACAGATTCTCGTTGTGGGACAAGTAATAACAATGTCAGGCGACGTTAAAATTCCGCGTGGGGTTTTGGATAGAAAAATGTGAAATTTTATCCCCATTTGAGATGTGTTTGACGTGGAGTTACTGGCATATATGACGTGGAGTTTCTTCCAAATGGTGTCTCTTTCACTCAACCTACTAACTTCTTGCTTGCATGTATGCTTCACTCTTGCTGTTCTTTTGCAGTTCTAAATTTAACGCTGTTTTTATGAAGTTATAATAGAGGCTGACTCAGGCCTCTCCGATTGATTGTCATTCGTATGTTGCATAAGGAGCATTTGAAGGGTATCGAAAAAGTAGTATGATTACGAAGGTCCGCATTTCCTAAATTTATTTAAACTCCGCGGATGATAACACAATTGATGATTGCGTTGATTGAAAGTTGCTCATCCAACCCTTAAGTTTTTGTTAACGTTCATGCCATCATTTACTGGATGAAGCAACAACTCAAACAATTATGAAGAAGATTCAACATAATTTGAGCTTTGAATCGGGATGGAATGTGTACTTTGATGCGCGTTTATTTCTATGAAAAAATAATTTAGATACAAACGTGTATGTCTTGCAACACTTTTGATATGGATTCCGTTATTACAATCACAAATTTTTTTGGAAAGAATTCCGTTAAACTAACTCTTTTAGATAGGAAGCATGAAATACACGCAGCGCAGTTCTGAGGAAATGTTTTTTAAATTCAAAGCAAAGCGACGTATTTTAAATTCATTCAGTTTTCGTTGGTCGCTGTCCAAAACGCGAAGCAGCTGCTAAAGTTGGTGTGTTTTCCGCCAAACTTGCCGTAGCGGGAAGGCCAATACCAACGCTCGACGATATTTCGAAGTCTGGCCACTAAAGGAAGCAGGTTTTGAGTGCAGTGTAGCGGAACGCAAAACGACCTCTAAAATGTTATTTTTGCTCGTCTCAGAAGCGCAGTTGACTTAAAATTTATTATGGATAAAAATCTCCGCCCGCTGCTCAGCATTGTTGGCCCTCAAAACTAAAATAGTTTTATATCGAGTCTCGATATCTTGATTTTGAAGTATCGAGGTGCATTCAGTCCTAAAGTTTCAATGATTCTGAATTTGCAAAACTGGTCGAGTTTTGGATGAGAAAAATCGCATTTTCGTTGCAATTTCAGAGCGTAGATTTGAACTTTTGCACATTGAAAGACCAAAATTTTTAAATTTAATTTTGGAGTCACTTCAAACAGAAACATTGACAGAACAAATTTTTCTCAGACCGCCCATCCGTCGTTATTATTTATTTTCTTTACAAGCGTCAAAATTAATAACTGAATTTTTAGTACTTCATTTTCTGTCGAGACTAGAACAATAATCATAATTCTCTACGAATATGGTGATTAAATTGAATACTGCTGTTTTTATATTGTTCTTCTCGGAACTGAATTAAAAGGGACCCTCGTTAGACTCGCTTAATTTTTCTATGCGCATGAGAAAATATTTATTACACGAGCCAGTTTGTAGCCTCAGCCTACTTCAAAAACACACGCACGTGTCTATAGGAATTTTTCAACGATTATTTTTCTTGCGTAAGTTCAATCATAAAGTTGCTAAGTTGCTTCCGTTTATCCTAGCCCGTAGAAGGCATGTTTGGAGACAAGTTTATGCGGCCGGCATCTCAAATAAAATTGATTTTCTAACTTAAAACTTTAGACGGGAAATCGAGTGCAGGGATAAAGATATTAGGCCTTCACGTTGACTCTTGGCCTTGACTCTAGGTCTCCACATTGACACTAGGCTTTGCCTCCATGCCTTCACATTGACTCTAGGCCTTCATATTGGCCCTAAGCTTTGACTCTATATATACCTTCTCATTGCACTTGACTCCATGCCTTCACATTGACTCTAGGCCTTCATATTGGCCCTAAGCTTTAAGTCTATATATACCTTCTCATTGCAATTGACTCCAGCAGTTCACATTACGCGGCCTGGCGTTGCTAGTCCTCTTGATTCGCTCTTCTATAATTTTTTTTCCATTTTCATGTTGTACTCAAGGGAATGAATTAGTTCTATTCGAAGTACGGTATCGAGATAATCATAGTATAATTCTGCAACTGGACAAATTTGCTTGCATATTAATTAAAATTGACTACCATCTTCGTACTTTATATTTTTGCCAATAGATTAGCTGGAATAGTAAGGTTCAGTCCCGAAATAGTTAGTTACTCATGGATTATGCTTACACTGCATGCGGATTAGCTTTTGGTTGATTGAGGATATATTACAACAAACTGTATATCTCTTTGGTTTAAATTATCAATTAGTATTTTCATTCAAATGTGATTTTTTTATACTTATAAAAGGTTTAATTTATCACAATGATTTCGTTCCATATCAATCCTAAAAAATAAAACATGTTTCAAAGTAAATAAAAGACATTGCACAGCGCACGAAACTCAGCCATTCATGATGTAATGAATTTCAAATCAGTTCAATTGTTTCGTTATTGAATGCTTTGTTTATTAATTTATTTATTGTTTATTTATTTATTATATTTGCGCTGGTCATTTGTTGGCCGGTCAAAAGCCGTTGGCATCGAAGCCTTTGATGTTGTCTCTGAACGCAAGCTTTGAACGTCGTTGAAATAACGTTCAAACGAACCTCGAGTTCAGATACAAGCGAGTCACAAAGACAATAATTATTTGAAAATTCAAAATTTTTTATTAAATCTCTGAATATATCCAGTAGAGTCTAAAAACCTCAAGAAATTTCTTATGAACAAAAGATGCAGAGGTGCAATAAATATAAAATAATTTTTTTTAATATAAGCGATAATTTTATAATATAATATTTTTTCCTGATTTGCATAAGTTACTAGAAAAGCGATGATAAAATAATGCTAAATTCGATGTCCTCGAGATAAAAAAAAATGTTGGCATCGGAAGTCGGTATGGCATTTTCTGGAATTTTCAAGCTTCTCCTATTTCAAGGAAAGATAACTAAATTTGCAGATATTGCTTCATTCACTGGAATATAAATGAGTGTCATTCATTAGAGCAAGTTGACATGAATACGTTTTTGTAATACAACTGTATTTGTTTAAAGTATTTAGAAATAAAGTAATCCGAATTTCATTATTGTGAAACCCGACATATATGGACAATTCAAAAGAAAAAAATCGTTCTATTGTATTGTTTGACAGGTGCGGAAATCACATGTGTGTGTTGTTTGTGTCTTGTGTGTATTGTTTGTGTGTATTGTGCACATGTGTGTATTGTTTGGCATGTGCGAATTTCCTGCGACCTGAATATCATTCGTTGTGGCAGCCACGGCTATTATACAGATTATGACTGAGGCACTTGCAAATTACAATAGTATTCCAATGTAGGACTTGTCATCAAAAGACAATGGGAAGTTTCTGGCAAATCTAACTTTCTGCAGACCTTAGAATTTATGAGACCTAAAATATTCCGTCAAGACAGGAGGTATCTAAAGCTGGCGAGGAGTTGCCGCGGACTTTTTGACGGTCCGATGCCCCACAAAGAAAATGAGAATTTTTGTGGAAGCCACTGAGTGGATTCGAATGCGCTCACTACAACTCTTTATTAAAATGAATATTTGTGGAAGAAAGTTGAGAGGACCACTCCTTACCCTCTCATTGTCGTTTGAAACTATTAGGAAATGTGAGTCCGAGATGTTGGAAGCGGCAATATTTTGGATGACAATGTTGCCTTTTCTCATTGAATCATCGTGAGAACGTAAAAATATAACTCAGTACTCACCGCAGTGAGTGACAAAGAGCGCATTTTCTCGTCGACGAAAACTTGTCGAAACGAAGCACGGACGGACAGACGGACATGGCGAGCACATAGTGCATTTTTTCCATAAATGAGGAAATGCGATAAAAATGTTCGCTCCCTTTACTATCTACTATGAGAAAGGTTTAAATTGTATAGTAAATAAATCTATATTAGTGTCCTCGTCTAATGCCTAATTATACATTACAATTAATAACTCCAACAAACCTAAAAGTCTTTAGCTGTGAGAGCTATTTTGAGTACACAACGCCGTTGCCGAAGACAGTTTCGTTGCTTGCGCCCTGGCGACAGAAGCCAGGCAAGAATTCGAACGCTTCTTGTAACTCGACAAACTCCCGGCAGCTCGGTAAATTTCCTCGGTAAACTCGCCGATGTGAAGTGGCTGAGAAGCTCGGGCAAAGTTTCTCCCACAAACTCATTCACTTTTGCACGGTCCATCCGCACTGCAAATTACTCATCTAAACTTTAGCCAATGTCGAGCCGCGTCAAAACTAAAACCATTTTTCGCAATTCTGTTAAAGCGCAAGGTGGTGAGAAGAATTATTTTTATGGAAAAAGCTTTTTGTTCAGGAGCCGACCAATCAGATAATTAAAATTTAACTTCGTGCTTCACAAAGAAGAGCCGAAAAAAGGCAATTTTTTAAAAACTTCTGCTCTGTCGTAATTTTTTGCCCTGCATCCGAGGTGTTGAACTTTTGCCATATTCTGAGCAGTGACTGAGTTTCACATAATTCACATTATTCGTGAGACATTTATAGTTTTTTATTAGTTTGCATCGCGTTCTCTAGTCTCCCTTGTTCCCTATCATCAATAACTGCGTCCGCTAGCCTCAATAACTTATTAATAAATATTATTAACAATTAGTCTCTACTCAATAAACTGTTATTATTCGTTTTAATCTTTCAACTGTAATCAATTCCTATCCCCCAGTAAAGCCGGGACGATGTCAGTCATCCGCCAATCTCACTCGTCACACTCTTCGTCAGCGGCTGACGAATGGATCCCCGCCTCAGAATTACCGCCTAATTTTCCTAAATAAACTCATTTCGCAGTCAGCTGATGGACAACTCATTAAAAATTTAAAGCTGGATTAATTTCAGCTCTCCGGCTTATGAGGTAGGGATTTATAAGCACGGTTATTGCTCTACTTATCTAAATCAATGACTATTGGTGAAAATTTCACTATGCAGAGTTATTCTAAATGATAGACCCAATTTAATAAATTCGTATATGCTTAAATATGAATTTAAATGAATAACTCATACACCAATGAAAAGGGCATGTTTCAAATTTTTTAACGTATTTATGAATGCCCAATATGTAATTCTTATACTGTCTCCAACGTCCCAATATGTCCCGGATGCAAAGGACATGAAGGTCAGGCTCTACACTTCTGACCACTGAGATCACCTGATCTCACCCCATGTGACTATTTCTTATGGGGTTACGTCAAGGAAGCTGTTTACGTCCCGCCTCTACCAGCAACTCTGTTTACGTCCCGCCTCTTGTCCCGCCTCTACCAGCAACTCTGTTTACGTCCCGCCTATACCAGCAACTCTGTTTACGTCCCGCCTCTACCAGCAACTCTGTTTACGTACCGCCTCTACCAGCAACTCTGGTAGATCTGAAGAACCGTATCACTGCTACGGTGCACTCAGAGACAGAAGATATGCTTTCTCGTGTGGGACGAGTTGACTACCGTTTAGATGTTTGCCATGCAGCACAAGGGGGACATATTGAACATTAATTAGTGTGTAAAAATAAAGCTTTGAATTTTCCTTTCTCCATTGATGTAAAAATTATTCATTTTGAATTTATACGTGAATGAATACGAATTTCTTAAATTGTATCCATCATTTAGAATAACCCTGTATATTGATTTTTAGGCGTCATCTGACTGGATAGTTTTTGACTTGATTGTAAAAGATTGTAATTAAGATAAATGAAGATAACTTTTTAACCAGTATAAATAGTAAATTGTCTTTATGAGCATAATATATTTTTAAAATTTACTGATGAATTGCATGTTGACTTCTACGTGCACAACAAATTCCCCGAAGATAACATAAGTTTTTTAATATAATTAATAATTATAATTTTAATTGTTTTTAATATCATTTTAATTTTAAAAAATTAGATTGGGACAGATTGCTAAATTAATAATAATCAATTCATCAATCTGCTCCTGAATGACAGAGAAATTTCATTAATTCATCGAACCGTCCAAATGAATGATAGACAAAAATCTATGTTTGATCACCTGCGTGGGAACTAAATTTAGAAGCTGTCACATCAAAGGGAGAAATAAATGTTCATCAAACCTCTTGCTAATTAATCATTTTTTATTTGAATTCGCACGCTTCATTATAATTTCGAAGTGTATTCTAAATTTAAGAAAAAATGCTTTACGCAAATTTTCGCAAAAGCAGCAGCAATTTCCTTGTATGCAATGTATTCAGTATAAAAATTTGTAATTGGCTGCAGTTTCATGAATAAATTATTCTTGATCATATGAATGTAACCAGAATCGTAAATTGAGAACAAACATTGGAAGGCATTTCATCGAATAGAGTTCATTTTTATTTACATTGGTAATGATATATGTGAACACAATGTAAGGGAAATGTGATGGCAATATGAGGGCAATGCGAAGGCAATGTAAGGGCAATGTGAGGGCAATGCGGGGGAAATGTAAGGGCAATGTGAGAGCAAGGGGAAGCCAATGTGAGGGCAATGTGAGGGCAACGTGAGGGCAATGTGAGGGCAACGTGAGGGCAATGTGAGGGCAACGTGAGGGCAATGTGACGGCTAAGTGAGGGCAATGTGAAGACAATGTGATTGAAATTTTAGGGCAAAGTTAAGGCAATTTGAGGGAAATGTGAGAGCAAGGTGAAGGCAAAGTGAGGGCAATTTGGGGGAAATGCGAGGGCAATGTGTGGGCAATGTGAGGGTGTGAACGAATGAGAATCGTTCACGGTCTTATTAGGCTTTTTTTACCAATTTCAATTTTCTTTAAGCCAGGTGATATATTATACTACATGTATGGGTTTTTTAGCGAAGCCGGTTAAGTAACTTAGACTTCCGACCCCTTCAGGGAAGATTGGTCTCAGAGAGAGGTGACGAGGGCGATTCCTTTTATTTGAGACAGCAGTTGTGTCCTGCTAGCCGATCGGTTAAGTTGCAGCTCTGACCTTCCTAGTGGTAGCTAGTAACTGCCGATCTGGCATGAAGCTTTTTGTCTTGCAGTGAGCCCTCTCCCTGACTGAGCTAATTAATTATTTGCCAGTGACTGTGCTGCTCCTAACTGTGACCTTAACTGTAGATTGCCCATTTTAAAGTGCTTATTTCTATTGGAATAAACGTTTGAAACTTCAGTGGTGAACTGGAAAGCTGTGTTTGTTTTCATTATCGATTCTTTAAAAACTAGCTTTTTAATAAGTTCGTGGCCAGCGTGCAACCTTAGGCGGCCATCCGTTGAAGTTAAGGTAGTGAACGTCCGGTCACAAGGGTGATGCGCAGATTTGAACAAAATAGTCTCGTTCTCAAAATTATTTTTCGCCGTCAAGATTTCCCTTCAAATAATTCCAAATAGGTTCTAAATTTTATCCACTAGAGGTTTTTTCCTGATTCCCCTCAGGAATTATAAGAATATTAATTGAGCCATAATAGAGGCTTAATATATTCGTTGCGTTAGCTGCTCAATATTCCAGGCATTTCGAGGCCTTTAGTGGCATAAAAATTATTTAAATTCAGCCTCAGCTCTTGAAAATTAACATGCCGGGCACCGTAGAAAAACTGTTATGAGATCTCAAATAAATTAATATGTGTGTAAATATATACACGTGTAAAATATATTTTACACAAATGCCTTTATATTCAAAGTCAATACACTATGAAAGTCCTTCAAGTGACATAGAATATTGTTTTACCTGAATTTTTATTCAGTCATTCATAAGATGGCATACTGTTCGATTATTGTATTTCAGATGCGATTATATTACAGTTTCACATCCGATCATCGGATCCTCACCTTTTCTATTATGCTAAAATTGTGTATTTTGAGATGATGGAAATTCCCGAAACGTATTCCTGCATTTAGTCTAATTACATTCTTCTTTTCTGAATTTTCCGTTCATTCAGGGTTGTATGCCGTGTTACAGTTCCTTATTAATCCACGCGTCAATTCACGAATTATCGTTTATTTAACAGAATTAATGGGCTTTGAAGATCCCTCTGTTTTATTATCGCCAAATTCGAGAAGGAAAATTTAACAAAAAACTCTTATTCGATGCTCGTCGTACCTGAATTAATTCACTTCGATCAATTAAACAAATCTTGAAGAAGCTCGACTCTTAATTTCAGGCCTCTTAACGAACTTAACTTACCGCTGATTGAATTTGAATAATTAATGGAACGAGTTTTAGTTCATCTAGAAGTCAATTCTCCGCAAAACAGATCAGTGCCCCATGAATCTAATCAGAGCTCGAGTCTCTGCCGTGGACTTCCTTAGATCGGTCGTGGACTTCTCTGGATCGGTCGTGGACGTCTCTGGATCGGTCGTGGACTTCTCTGGATCGGTCGTGGACATCTCTGGATCAGTCGTGGACTTCCCTGGATCGGTCGTGGACTTCTCTGGATCGGTCGTGGACTTCTCTGGATCGGCCGTGGACTTCCCTGGATCGGCCGTGGACTTCCCTGGATCGGCCGTGGACTTCCCTGGATCGGCCGTGGACTTCTCTGGATCGGTCGTGGATTTCCCTGGATCAGTCGTGGACTTCTCTGGGTCATCACAGGAAGGCTGGTTACAAGATACCCTATCTGCACGTAGCACTGATACGCTCTAAGGCCTGGTATAAAACTGAGTCAGGATGACCCACACTTGAGCAAAACCTCCATCGCTATTAGGACAAAGTTTCTCTTGTTTCTCTGAGTGAGGGAACTGACAGTCAGTAACGTGAATGTTAAAAATAAGGAAAACGTTGACGATATTTCTATATGATTCGGCACACTCTGACCAAATAACGATGCACTTTTACCCTTGTGTGGGGGTCATCCTGACCCAGTTTTGCTAGGTAGAAGGGCGTATCAGTGCTACGTTAACTATCTACTCGTGCTGGGGGCAAATAAGTGTGTCACTATTTCGACAATGACCCACTTTTGCCGTACTGTACCTCGCTCAAAATAAATAGATTTTTACTAAATTAATTTAACGGTTATTCAAAAAATGAGATTTACTGAGCGATTATTCATAATCGGCAAAAAACTCGGGGGTCAACATTTGCAATTGCGAATTATAATTATAATAACTTTATAGTTTTAATTGTAAGAGAATTTTTAGAAAAGTCTGTGAATAATTCAAGAATTGGCACGATGATATCAGTGGTTCCCGATTCTATTAAAATTTTAAACTAACCATATTTCAGTACATTAAAATTATCATATTTAAATATATACCATAAAGGATGTCCTGCATCTTACCATGTTCAAACATATACCATAATGGATTCCATACGCATTACATTGTTCCAGTTTCAATACATCGGAAATTTCTTTGGAAAAAATATATCATGTATATTATATTAAAATCCAATTTGCACTAACAAATTCAACGTTTCAAATTGTAAATTGGAGTATATTTACTCCTACTTACAATGGAAAGGATTGTGACGTAAATGGGAAATATTTTTAAAATATTAAAAACCTGTTTACTCTTTAAGAACTGCAGCAATTATTTGAATTCTGTGAAAATATAAACAGATATTTAAATAATTGTTGTAACGATTTGCATTTCGACTTTTTTGCGAGTGTACATCTTCACAAACAGAATAATTCCTTAAAAAATTAAAACCTAAACAATTATATTAAAATAATTGATTAATAAATATAGAGCAGCGCGCAGGGACATTGAACATAATTAATATTTATGTTAGAATTCATTCATCTTGACTAATGAATGTACTCGTATTTATGCCCTCCGTCGCTAGCAGAAAAATATGTCGAGTTTAAAAATATTTCTAATTCAGGCGTTTGAGTTCAGGCACTGAAAATGCAGCATGAAATGAAGTCTTGATGAAGCTGCGTCGCAATAATCTCTCTTTTGATGACGACTTTAACGAATTTTCTTCACAAATGTTGCGAGATTTGATGGCAGTTTCTATCGCATGCATGACGTCATTCGTAGCTCAGGTCTCTCGAGATCTCTAATATGATCATGAAAATTATCAATTTGTGCCATTAAAAGTGAATAAGCCATAATTTCCACGAATAACGAACATCCATTTTAATTCTTCACGGATCAACGTTTACGTAAAGGGAAATATTTAACCGCACGTGGTTAAAATTTAACCGCGGACCACTTTAAATTATTAATTCAAAATTATATTTAATTGAAATATTTAACCGTGGTCCACTATATATTGTCGTGGACACTTCCGCAGGAAAATGATCGTGTCATTTTGTCCAAATATCTACACACTTTCTTACCTACAGCACGGGCAGAGAGACGCCTTTTTGGCGAGTCAAGCTCCGTCACGAGGGCAAGAAGTGAATCGATAGTGGGACAACGGCCCACTCAATGCATTGAGTGTAGCAAAACTTTACGCCACGCATTTCAGTCACTAAATTTCAATTTCCCTAACAATATCATAGTTGCTGATTGTTTTAATAGTGTGAATAATAATTTATTATATTCGTATATTATATTCATTCTCACCCGGTAATTTATTAGTCTTAATAAGTCAATTTATGTATTGAGGTAAGTTTTTTATTTCTTCTCATCCGCCATTCGCACTTTTCTAAGATGATAAATTATTTATTATATTAGTAGCCTGTATTTCTTCTTAGTGGGGTCTTATTCTTATTTTATTAGGGTATTGATTAATTCTATGCAGGTAAACAACAAGGGTAATTAATATCGTAATATAAATACCATGTAATTACTTATATTATCAGTCTGTTTATATCGCAAGTTCACAAGGAATTTAAAAGCAAAGAAAACACCAAACAAATTCACCATATCGATATTGAAAACGAGGTTGAAAAACTGACGAGAAAATTTTGTACGATTTGAAACCGTAGAAGTGACGATACGCTAAGCTTTGAAGATTACCGAGAAATTCTGCGCGGTTAGAAGTGGCCACATTTTTCAGGTTAATAGCGAAACGTTCAAAAGCTAGAAAAAATTTGAATAAATTAAGTTTGAAAACATGAAGACAAAAATCAAGACCAAACGTAAGCAAGATAATATCGATATGGTGAATTTGCTTATAGTGTTTTCTTTACCATGTAATAGATTAGAGTAATTTTGAAGTCTTTTATTTAAATGAAGTTATAGACACCCATGGTTATCGCCCTGTGTGACATTAAGAGGTTTACGCTTAAGTATTATTAACAGATTTTTATCTAACACAATAAACTTCATCAACCAATAAATAAGAAATCCTGCAATTCATATTGCTGAATTCCGAGAAAGTTTAATTTATAATAGGTGTTTAGTTGGGCTAATTAAAAATATTATTGTTTATTTGTTGATGTTCTTCTTTTTCTGACCCGTGAGTTTCTGGCGTTTCTATAGGATATTTTTAAGTAATATTAATAATTAATTTAGATGTTTTTGATGGTGAGCCGTTCACCATGAGGTGGTGAGCCGTTCACCATGAGGTAGTGAGCCGTTCATATGAGGTGGTGAGCCGTTCACCATGAGGTGGTGAGCCGTTCACCATGAGGTGGTGAGCCGTTCACCATGAGGTGGTGAGCCGTTCACCATGAGGTAGTGAGCCGTTCACCATGAGGTGGTGAGCCGTTCACGTGCCGTGCCCCCGGCACCCAAACGTGACCCCAGACTCTCAGTGCCGCCGCGTCGGCCGTGGTGTGAGGTTGTGTGCACGTTGGCTCTCCTGTCCGGGACCGTTCGCGCGTCTGCTGGTGACATCACGCAATGCTTCGCCGACCAAAAAAATACAGAATAAGTTTTCGAAAGCTCATGGAAAACTTCAATGGAACTTTTGGCAAAAATGGTTTTTATTATATGATATAGGAAATTCAAGTTGAGCTCTTCAATAACACAGTTATAAGGCATGGATATACTCCGAGGGATATCTTTCGGTTGTGAGGGATAATCAGGTTATTTATTTTCCCGTAATTCACGGAAATTATGAATTTAGTTTGGTATTAAGTAATTAATTGATTAGTTATCACGTATGTATATACCAATAGAATGACTCTTATCCTAGTAACGCAGTAATGGAGTAACGCCCCAATGGAGTTCTCATACTCAGATTCTTTCAGATTTCAAACTTTAAAATTGACAATTTAATTTAATTGAATTTTTATGTGACTATTTATGTCAGAATAATCATGATTATATTATTATATTGACATAAATTATATTGTTACTATACACATTTAGGTCAGAAGAATCTTGATTATATTATTATATAATCATAAATTATAATATTACTGCTGATTACTTAATTCAATATATATCACTTTCTTGGTATTCATCATATAAGTGATATAGATTATTATTATTTGATGTTAAGTAATTGATTTATTCTAGTAGACAATGTCATTCAATCGTCGGTAGTAAATCGTAGAAGCTTTTTAATTTATTAATAGTGCGTAATTTTTATGTAAGATTTCATTAGGTGCGAAAAATTTCTAGAAAATCAGCGCCGTTATTTATACGCTTTGAATTTTAATGGACAGCAATGATCAAAGACCGTAACAATATCAGCGAAAATTCAGAAAAATTATGGTATAATATTAGTCCAAAAAACATGTCGTTTATGACTTATTTTTATTCGTTGCGAGTCAAATTATCGATCAAAAATCGAAAAAAGTTCTCAACGTTCATAAAGTAATGGAATGAAAAATAATACATGAAGTTGTACTAGATACATTTTTCAAGACTTAACAATTCATTAACTTTAGGGTAAATTGGTTTGTCATTAACTGTCTGTGGTTCATAAGATTTCTTCTATCTTCCATTTTTGACTGTTAATTTCAGATTTTGTATTGCATCCCTCAGAGGACCTCAATATCCACCACATTCCCTCAGATTTGCTGGTTAATTGCCGCGCGTCGCTTTGTCTCCCCTCGTTTTTTGAGTGCATAAAAAGGCCTTTGTCCTCAACGAGCGCAGATTGAGGCGGTAGCGCTGCTTATGAACGCTTATGAGTTGCCTTTGCTTGCAACGTTCTTCGGCCAAAGGAAAGCTATGAAATCGCCGATAACGCCGTCGAAATTGCTATTTTTTGGCTGAAGTTTTGCTGACAAAAAAAAAACGCTCGTGAGAAGCATTCAACTTTCAAAATGCCTACACCCTTTCTTTTCCATGGGACTCTCGTTTTCAAAACAGCGTCGTTGCGCCGTTTTTTCCCATTTACCTGTAACCATTCATCGTGATTTAAACGGCTCCCATTACCCTCAAATAACCATTTCCCTCAAATAACCATTACCCTCAAATAACCATTACCCTTAGTCACGGCTTCATGGAAGTCGTCGGGCCATTCCTCCCCTCGGTTTTGAAAAACGGCCGCAATTTCGGCACTACATGAAAACCAACCTGCCTTCCTGTCTGCCATATTGATGGATTTTTGCATGGCAGTAAATTATCCATTGAACATCACTGGTATGTAGAATCTAATGTACTTTGAGCTGACGTTGGTTTTTATTAATATTTTATTTCCGATTCGTGTATTAATATCATTCGACTGCTCAATCCGCAAGCTCGCCTTTAATATAAAAGTTTTTTTGCCTCAATTGGTGCATTGCTGGTAGCTTATGAGCGAGGTCTCCGTCTCATAAGTTTTGTTCGCCTAAATAAACTTCATAGGACCTGCTGATGAATACAAAATTTAATTGAAAAAACTTTAATGTTTTAACTAAAACTATGTAGCTATACCTATTTAATTATAACTTTATAACTATAACTATATTATTATAACTATATAAATATACAATATAATGAATATATAATGTTATATAAATATAATGTAATGAATATATAATGTTATATGAATATAACATTAAACTATAACTATATAACTGTAAAAATATTCAATTCTCTAATCAATGAACTCTTCCCTCAATATATCAGCATTAATGGAATCGATTTATAAATTTTTTACTGGAATATCTTGCTTTGGTGTTGGAGTTCTTTGCGACCAATAAATATTTCCAACCTGGACACTTGTAGTATGGCGATAAAACCTTACTTTCCAAAGTCGTTTCATATGCAAAAAAAAAGAATCATGATTAATGCTAGAAAATAATTCTATATATATTAGAAGTAACGTGTGAAAAATATGTCCGGTGTATGCAAATGGAACGGAAAGTTTTAATAGATTATTCCTGCAGTTACGGAGTGTGATGGCTACGAGTAATGGGTCTCGTTGAGGTCAATATAGGTATTATAGAGGCCATTATAGGTATAATTGGGAGATATATAGTATGTATTCTAGAGGCCAATATACATGTACCATAAAGGCCACTATAAGAATCATTGAGGTCAATATAAGAATTATAGAGGCCGTTATAGGTATAATTGAGACCAATATAGTTTATATTTTAGAGGCCAATACTTGTACCAAAAAGCCTTTATAAGAATCATTGGAGCCAATATAAGAATTATATAGGCCGCTATAGAAGGCCTCGGCCAACATAAGAGGCATTAGTCGCCCGTGTCCTCTCAGGCCGTCATATTTGACAGGCCCTGGCAATCGGGCGCTATTGTCACTTTGCCAGGCACGGACCATTGCCAATAGCCAGACAGAGATTTGCAGATGTAGAGGTGACCGCTGGGCAGAGATTTGCAGATGCAGAGGTGACCACTAGGCAGAGATTTGCAGATGTAGAGGTGACCATTGGGCAGAGATTTGCAGATGTAGAGGTGACCACTGGGCAGAGATTTGCAGATGTAGAGGTGACCACTGGGCAGAGATTTGCAGATGCAGAGGTGACCACTGGACAGAGATTTGCAGATGTCGAGGTGACCACTGGACAGAGATTTGCAGATGCAGAGGTGACCACTGGACAGAGATTTGCAGATGCAGAGGTGACCACTGGACAGAGATTTGCAGATGCAGAGGTGACCACTGGACAGAGATTTGCAGATGCAGAGGTGACCACTGGACAGAGATTTGCAGATGCAGAGGTGACCACTGGACAGAGATTTGCAGATGCAGAGGTGACCACTGGACAGAGATTTGCAGATGCAGAGGTGACCACTGGACAGAGATTTGCAGATGCAGAGGTGACCACTGGACAGAGATTTGCAGATGCAGAGGTGACCACTGGACAGAGATTTGCAGATGCAGAGGTGACCACTGGACAGAGATTTGCAGATGCAGAGGTGACCACTGGACAGAGATTTGCAGATGCAGAGGTGACCACTGGACAGAGATTTGCAGATGCAGAGGTGACCACTGGACAGAGATTTGCAGATGCAGAGGTGACCACTGGACAGAGATTTGCAGATGCAGAGGTGACCACTGGACAGAGATTTGCAGATGCAGAGGTGACCACTGGACAGAGATTTGCAGATGCAGAGGTGACCACTGGACAGAGATTTGCAGATGCAGAGGTGACCACTGGACAGAGATTTGCAGATGCAGAGGTGACCACTGGACAGAGATTTGCAGATGCAGAGGTGACCACTGGACAGAGATTTGCAGATGCAGAGGTGACCACTGGACAGAGATTTGCAGATGCAGAGGTGACCACTNCATCAAATATCCCCAGCGCTACTTCAAATATCCCCAGCGTCACATCAAATATCCCCAGCGCCACATCAAATATCCCCAGCGCCACATCAAATATCCCCAGCGCCACATCAAATATCCCCAGCGCCACATCAATATCCCCAGCGCTACATAAAATATCCCCAGCGCCACATCAAATTCACACGCCACATCAAATATCCTGTCACGGGACTCCCGTTTTGCATGCATAGATCGCGCCGCTGCCTGAACATATGACGCAGGCTCATGCTGCACTGTAAATTTTAGGCGGGTTATCGGAGGCTGCGCGGTTTCAAATTATCGATGGGTTATAGGAGTCAGAATTTATTATAAATTATTAATGGATTATCGGAGGCGGCGCGGATTTTAAATTATTGGTGGGTTATTGGAGGCCGGGCGGATTATAAATTATCGGTGGGTTATCGTAGGCCGGACGGATTATAAATTAATAATGGATTATCGGAGGCGGCGCGGATTTTAAATTATCGGTGGGTTATCGGAGGCTAAGTGCATCACAATTAAAGGATCTTTTCATGAATCCAAGCAGCTGCTACGCTTTATTAATCGATCTCCTTGTGATCGAGTTAATAGAAAATGCAATTCGTAATACAGTAACATTATTCTACTGACTATATTTTATTGATGGACTTTTATTTCGGCTAAATTTTCCGGTGCTATAATATTCAGTTTTTATTTGTCATATAAGAGTTTGACTTCAAATAATTAGTTTAAAAATATATGTAAGCCCATAATCAATCCTTGTTCAACAGAATTTTATTATAATTTACTTTGTTATTTACTTTGTAAATTTACAAAGTAAATTTAAATCTTGAGAATATTTTTGAAGCCCGTTCTAGTAAAATATATTTAGAAGAAAATATATATAAATATATAACCAGCTATTTATTGTGCATGTGTTTAATGATATGTCGGGACATTAATGTGGTCTGTTTCTAGCTGAGGTTTGACACATGCTGCGGTGAGTCATGACTGAACATTTGTTCAAACACACATAATGACCACATCTGTATACTCATGTTTACTCATGACCAACTTCTGACTACGAAAATGTAGAGCGAGCTGATCTCAGAGCCGGCCTACATACTTAAAACTTAATGGGAGCATGTGGAGGTGGACCAACATTTGGGGTACATAAGGAGGTGGATGAACTTCTGTGGTGCAGCCAGGTGGAGCTGGACAAATTGGACAAATTTGGGGTACATAAGGAGGTGGATGAACTTATGCCGTGCAGGTGGAGCTGGACAAATTGGACAAATTTGGGGTACATAAGGAGGTGCATGAACTTATGCGGTGCATGTGGATGTTGTCGAACATGTGGGGTGTACGTGGAGGTGTATGGATTTATGTGGTGGGTACATACGCTGAGTACAATACATGCGCAGCATACACTGTAAACATTTAGCAGGTCATGCAAATACGTTGCCATTTATCATTGATCTCATATTATCAGTTTACCATTGTGCTCACGACAGAACAATAGTTCACAAATGCGATGTAGAACTGAAATGTTGAAAAAGTTCGGCTTCTAAAATAATTTCAGGGCTACATTGTTTCTCTTACAACCTTCACACTAACATTATCTGTTTTACTTCGTGTAACAAATGAGAGTCTAAATTAGAAATATCCAAACTTTGACAGAAATTTTTTCTTCTTAACATTCGATGTAAGTCAGCTACTTGCAAAATAATGTATAATTGTATCCCATGATTGTATAATTATGTATACATGCACAAACATTATAAAATGAAATATAATGTGCACAGTCCTTTGCTCCATCTGTTAACCAAAATTAAACCTCCTAACCAACCCATCGAAGTTTATAAAACTCTCGCTTCAATAATTTAATTTGATTTTAAACCGAACAAACCCTGAAATTACAAGAAATAATTGTCAAAGAGCGACAACTATGATATTCTAATCGGAATTTGCAAGTATTGTGCAAACTAGAATTCGTTAAGTGAATGGCAAATTTTAACGTCGTAAAATAATAAGTTACGCTAAGTTAAGTATACGTGCTAAGATAAAGACATTTGTGGTCTCAACTGCCGGGGTTTGTAAAAGAATGCGTGTGAGGTATTGTGAGGCATTGTGAGGTATTGTGAGGCATTGTGAGGTATTGTGAGGTATTGTGAGGTATTTTGAGGTATTGTAAGGTATTGTGAGGTATTCTGAGGTATTCTGAGATATTGTGAGGTATTGTGNTGAGGTTTGATGGTGTGTGAGGTGTGATGGTTTGTGAGGTGTGATGGTTTGTGAGGTGTGTTTATTTGTGCGGTTTGACGTTTGTAAGGAGTGATTGATTGTGAGGTGTGATGCTTTGCGAGGTGTGATGATTTTTGAGATGGTTTGAGGGGTAAATAAGCTTATTATTAAAGTTATGAGGAGCCATAAAGCTCAAAATAAAACAAAAGATTATAATTGCGTTAGAAAATAAACAAATATACAAAGTTATCGGAAATTGTCGCATTACACTGCGAATGTTGGCCGCTGTGAATGATTAAAATCTTCTCAGAATAAGCTTATTAACATGAGTTATTACAATATTATTGCAATATGTATTAAATAAATAATAACCGAAGGACTCGCAGCACACACAAATCTATTCGAAATTATTAAAAATATGTATGCTTGTCTCTTGACCAGAATTTCAATAAGATTAATTTCGTCATTTGAGGTGAAAAGTCTAACAAAACTGAAATTTCAGTTTCTATTAAGTATTCATATCATTAGTTTGCTTAGCTTGGAAATTAACCAAAAATTACAAAGGAAATCGAATGATAAGTTAGACATCATAATTTAATAGAAAACTAAGTTTTTATTTCCATAGGCCGTTGTTCGGCTGAGTGCTTCTGTATTCTTTGAGGTTAGAACGATGATGATTGCTATTGCGTGTCAAAATAATTCAGCCGAAAATTTAGTATGCAATAAGGACAGTTTGCCGACTACTTAATTACATAATTAGATGACTAATATGGCTACGAGACATATATAGAGGCGATGTAGAGGCAGGCTGATGAGGCACTTGAATAAACGATTGTTTCTACAATGTGAACGGCGGCGAACGTTGTGAACATATGTGGCAGCATTCATACAGCAACACGTTGAGCTACTATTCACACAACTCCACGTATGAATTGATACGTTGTGAAACTATTCACACAATACCACGTATCAATTGTCCTGTATTATATAGATTATTTATGTACCGTCCATAGCAACACTCATTCGTAACAGCGTATCACTCAATTCGTTGTGAATATCTCAGCGTATCACTTTACGCTGGGAACTGCTGTGGCGGTAAACCCGTTCTCATCCGCAATAAGAAACGAATGGACATCATACGATCTGTAAACGAATATACTGTTACACGATCTATGTACGATCTGTGTACAAATATAAGGATAATATTCGCTTAAGTGGACGTTTTATCCAGGACAATCCGGTATGGGACAAAAAAATCGTTGTGGTTGGACGTAAAAGATTCTCTGTCGGAGTTGAAGACGAAAATATTGTTGCTGTGTTTTGTACGAGTGCGTGAGAGTGTCAGATACGATGTGATGGAATGATGTATAGTGATGTTTTTGGTGACACATTTCGGTGATATGGAATTGTGAGTATGGTGAAGTACAGGAATGTTGTTGCCTGTTAGTTATGGTGACCATTATAAGTACACCATTACGCGTACAATGGCAACTCAAGCTTCCAAACACGATAAAATTTCTGCAACATCGACAGCGAATAATTGTAAAATTTACCATTTTCATTTGATCGATAAAAATAACGATAAATTGTTCAGTAGAAGTATTCTGCAGTTTTGTGGTGGCGGTCGATAAAATCAATCGCCCATTTAGGCTGCATAATTTATTTGAACATGAAATTTGTGGCCAAGCCACTGATAATGGAAGTAAGATCGACCGAAAACAGCAATTCTCGGTGGCAGGCGTAGTATTATCTAGACCAGCAATAGCTCTACATCTCAATTCTTGGTTATTGTTCCAAATATTCATATTTGGAAGAATAACCAGCGAAATTCATCTGAAATTAATGATACCCTCCCAGAACAAACGACTTCTTGAGAGTTTGCACGCGTCTGACTGGTGAATATCATGTTAAAAATATATAGATGTTGATACATTATATTTTATCTACGATAATAATGGTCCAATAATGGTTTAAGATATATTTTCCAATAAAAATCATAGAATACGTAAATATTTTATAAAGTTATTTAATAGTGGAAGAGGAGCATGGGTGGATATAAGGTTTTTTGAAAGTTAAAGTAAATTCGCAAGAAAGTTATCCTCATAATTCATTATTCAGGACAATTTTCCTCCTGCCGGTCATCCAGTCATCATTCATGATCGTTTAACTCATTAATATTACTCATCGAAGTCGTTTATACAAGCTCGCTTCAATCATTTCAATGTACGGACTTGTGCTGATCATTAATCTTTATTGTTTCCTACATAATTTTCTTCTCTTGTTAATCATATAACTCGGATTAATAGTTGATATGATTTGTATAATATTAGAGTGACCGCAGCACCGTGGACGACATAATATTAGAGTGGCCGCAGCACCGTGGACGACATAATATTAGAGTGGCCGCAGCACCGTGGACGACATAATATTAGAGTGGCCGCAGCTCCGTGGACGACATAATATTAGAGTGGCCGCAGCCCCGTGGATGAATTCATTATATTTGAAATTTTTCTGAAACATTACTGATGGATATCTCCAACAACACAAAATAGTTATTTAAATTTCTTACGAAAATGGCTATAAAATTTAAAATATAAAAAAGTCATAATTTTATGTGTAAAATAATAATGCTAAGATATATATGAGTAATGTTATGCGTAACAGATATAAAGGGAAATATATTTAATTTTGCTTCGTTGTCTATCAAATGGAGCATGTGGAGTCTTGTGGACTCATTGCAGGTTTTCTTTTATCTTAACTTACGGAGTAAAATTCGCACGAATCACATTTTCTTGTCTGGGTTGAGTTGTCAGTTTAGCTTTGCCGTAGTCTATGCAATAGTCTATGTCATAGTCTATGTCATAGTCTATGTCATAGTCTATGTCATAGTCTATGTCATAGTCTATGACATAGTCTATGTCATAGTCTATGTCATAGTTTATGCCATAGTCTATGCCATAGTCTATGCCATAGTCTATGCCATAGTCTACGTCGTAGTCGCAATTCCAATCCATGTCACCTAGGTATGCTCATAATACCTGAAGGCTGATGGGACCCAAAGCCGTCTTTTCATCACAATTAAATTTAATTTAAATTTCGTTTCAGAAATGTTCTTTGAAGCCGCGACTTGCATTAGCGCGAGTGAGTCAAGCGAGGAAATACTGAAGAGATAATGTACGGGACTTCCTGTGACCTTATCAACGACAGTCGTAGATTCATCCCAATAGAATATATTATATCTTCCAGTGTATAGTGAATTAATAATGTGATGATGTGCAGTTGTGATAAACGATAATAGAGAGAACTAAAAGCCCTGGAAGGACGAAGATATTGGCATAAATTATGAGCCAACAGCGAAAGTGCGACGTGAAATTTGCGCGAGGAAGAACTGGTTTCGCAGATTTGGTGCGTCGGGTCTATCGAAGACAGTAAACCTGAATAAATAATAGCGATTTCTTACATTAAATTTAAAATGACGGAAAAATATAAAAATTTCATGATAAAATAAACATGTACCAAAAGTAGATCAGTATCAAATTCAAATTTTCATATTTCGCTAATTTTAAACTACGAAACTGAGCATTATTTGAAGATTAACAATATTGGATTGTCTTTCATCAAGTGGCAATAAGCATCTGGAATATTTCTTTGTAGACCTAAAAATGTCGCTAAAGATGTGACTGAAATGTCTTCTGTTGAGAATCCGGCGTTGGCTAGCGATAGCTACACCGTGGATATATTAAAAGTACCAAACAATTCGTTACAATCCGGCCCAGCCTTTTTAACAAAAGACAGGATAAATTCTTCGAATCTCGATGCCTCCGAAGATTTACCCTTTCGATTTGAGTCATCCCTGCTCGACTTTGGCTCATCCAACAGCTCTGTATTCTCATCCAACATTTCTTCATTGTTCAACTTCACTGATGAACTCCTGCCGAAGAAGCTGTCAGATTTCACGGAGGAGATCTGGCTGCACGCAAGTTGGTGGGGCTTGGCGGCCATATTGATTCTGTTATTAACGGCACTGGGCAACGTGTTCGTTATAATGGCTATTTCCTGGGAACGACGACTGCAAAATATGACCAACTATTTCCTCATGTCCTTGGCCGTCACCGACCTCATGGTCGCCGTCCTCGTCATGCCTTTTGCCATCGTCGAGCTCACCATCGGTGAGTGACGTGTTCTTAATTTAAATGATAGCGGTGAGTGACGTGTTCTTAATTTTAATGATAGCGGTGAGTGACGTGTTCTTAATTTAAATGATAGCGGTGAGTGACGTGTTCTTAATTTTAATGATAGCGGTGAGTGACGTGTTCTTAATTTTAATAATATCGGGGAGAGTGACGTGTTAACATGATATTATGGGCATCTGAGGGTTTTAAGAAATATATTATTGTTATTTCATGGTCATCGACGAGTGAGGCACAAGAAATATCACTGAACTTATTACATATAATGTTTGTATCCTCCTCGTTTATCGCATTAGGAAGTCCAGCGCGGGATTTACTTGCACAATTTTTTAATTTAGATAATTGGAAGTTTTTACTAGAATTAAAATTTTACCGTTTTCATTTTTTTAATTGATTTTTTCAGGTTGAAATTATTTAACTTCATTAGCTGTGAACTTCAAAAATAAATTAAAATCTAAGCCATTTGAACAATAATGGTGTTCATTTTCTCTGTTCTTCGTTTTGAATTACGGAGGCGAATATTTTACTGTTTCTTACATATTTTCAGCTATCCATGGTTCAAATTTCTATACATTGAGCGTGTATGCTAATGTTAGAGATGATCTTTCTCGGTTCCTATTATTGGCATCTTTTGTGCGTGTGAAGTATAATGTAATTTGCTCTAATTCATTTATTTGCTTGCGTATTAGTGTACACAAAAGTTATTAAACAAATCTATAGATACATACAATTTTTCTATTGATCCAATTTTTTCAATTTCGGGCATCACTTCTCACATGCATGAAAACCGCTTCTGCTTCATGCCCACTGAAATTGAATTAGGACAAAATCATTGCAGATGGCAAGTGTTGAAACACAATCGTTGCAGATGGCAAGCGTTAGGACAAAATGGTTGCAGATGGTAAGCGTTAGGACAAAATAGCTGCAGATGGCAAGCGTTGGGACAAAATAGCTGCAGATGGCAAGCTTTAGGATAAAATCGTTGCAGATGGCAAGCGTTNGGCAAGCGTTATGACAAAAGAGTTGCAGATGGCAAGCGTTAGGACAAAAGCGTTGCAGATGGCAAGCGTTAGGACAAAAGCGCTGCAGATGGCAAGCGTTAGGACGAAAGCGTTGCAGATGGCAAGCGTTATCGCTGGCAGAAGCCATAACGCCTCAGCTATTCACCGAGGGCAGGCTTAGCTCTCGCAAACAAAAGACGCGAGGCTTCCGCGTGCGATTGTAGAGGCCGATCAATGACGCTATGACCGTTTAAGTTTAAATTGAAGTCATCAGCGACTTTCCGTGACTGCTCAGGACGACGGAATTTCCGTGATCTTACAGTCATCGCTTAGTGAGTTAAATTTAATGCTGCAGGAAGTTAAGCAAGTTAAAAATTTATGGATTATTTTATTATCTGAATCCAATAGCTGTCAATTGGGTCAAGGATATATATGGTGAAATAAATTCATTAGAGCATTAAATATTTAATTAGGATTTAGTAGTAGGGCACTACTAAATCAGCCAATCAGTATTTCTAAATCGTTATTAATTGATCGAGTACGACTCAAAACATACATTCAGCTCCCAGGTTCTCTAGCTTCAAATAAATCTATACAAATTTCTTTGACATTTTCACCAATTTCCATCATCATGCAAATTAACCTAAGAAATGCAGGCCTACTGAATTTTTTTATGATGAAGTGCCTATGATTGCCCATGAATATTAATTTTTTTCAATATTTAATACATAATGTGCAGCTGAAGATATTTTTATAATATGGCCGAAGTTAAAGTAGGTGTGCAAAATAATAACAGATAATAAGAACTAAGATGGTTATGGTATCTGAACGCTATCAGCTAGCTCTATCCTACATAGTCTTCATTTTTCATGACGTAAATTCATAATGCCCAATTTCCACGGAATTTACTCGTCAAATTCAAGCAATGAAATAGCAACCATTCCCCTATACTTATGCGTACAAAAATCGATGAATGAAATACACGAACACCGAAGTGGTATAAAAAAATTATATTTCAAACTGAGGATGCCAACCGCGTCTCCAATTGATTCATGATTTACGAAAATATCGTTAAAAAGAAATTAGTCTTGCACGCACATTTCAGAAACTTCATATGGCGGCTCAAGAAAATTTCGCATGTCCCCACAACACAACATCATGTGATCGCGTGACGGCAACTTACCCTCGGGTAGAGTTTACTTATCGCCATCTAGCGGACAAACACGCAACACGCAATACCTCGGCGTGTTCCGTGACCGCGTCAAGAGATTTTCTTTATTATTCTTCAACTTAGAATAATTGAAATAACGCATTCGTACCTCCCTACAGATCATCTAAATTATATTAATGTAATTTATGGTGCGTTCTACCGGCGAATTTTATACATTGTGGAATATGACACATTTAGAAACGTTGGCATAAGTGAGAGCTCTGCTATCATTGATACGCTTCTCATGCACGATATTTGGACTTTGACTGTCTTGTGCTTGGTTACGAAATTCATTACATATTCTTCTTCGGGATTTCATTCCTGATAAAATAAAACTTTGAAATCACGATCAAATAATATTTTTACATGAAAATAGTACGTGTTTGTTTCGTTTTGACTGATTTTCAAAGACTTGAAGGAAACCATCATGGCGGAACGTCAATTTTCACACTCTTTCATTAGCCAATCACCGACAGCAGCCAATTACCTGCATTGATTCGCTTCTATCGACTTGAAGGTGTTAATGTTTTATACGAATCTCGCCGCTGTGAATAGCTGTCGCTTCTAGTATTTTGATCTGGAAATGCAACATTTGCATTTTTTAAAAATAATTAAGCCGTTACTGAGATTGAGCGCTCATTGAGTGACATCCAATTCCTAATTGATATTGATGTGGTTATTTGGGTATGCCCTCAATTCAAGCATTAATTTTGTATGATCAATTACTAAGAGTGACTTACCCTCAATCGTGTTCATTTCAATGCCGTTTTACATTAATTTTCTCAACCAAGAGTGGAAAATATATAATCAAGTAAAATTCAACTGCTATGTACATTTCTGAACAGCTTACCGCCTGTCACCCAAAATAACACCCAAAGAAATTTTATCTGACGTCGCCAGAATAAAGGTATTAATTTGCATTCAAACTCTCGCTGCTTTCCTAAATAATCCCACATAAACGATGCACAATTTGGCCTTGAATAAAATAACGCATTTCTAATGCAGTAACAAACCACAAGCTTTCCGATCTCCAAATGATTTTTTTTTTGTCAGCGATGAAGCGCCAAATTTTGCCTCTCAAATAAAGTCAGGCGCCAAATGGCGACTTACTTGAACATTCCGGAGTTTTGTGTCTGAGAAATGAAAAATACTAACTAAAAAAATATAACTCAGTACTCACTGCAGCTAGTGAGTGATAGAGAGCGCATTTTCTCGTCGACGAAAACTTGAGGTCATGGACGGACGGACCGACGGACGGGCAGACAGACAGACTGACAGACAGACGGACATGGCGAGCACAATAGTGCATTTTTTCCATAAATGAGAAAATGCGCTAAAAAAGAATGTTGTCCAAATTTAGAAGATGCGGAAAGTTTTCCTTCTTGGCAGTCTATACAACGGTCTATTACAGTATAGAAATATTAAATATGTTTTATATTATATATACATACTGTATGTTGAAGGACAAGTCTGGCCTGTTTCCGATTCTTGCAAATGTTTGGACTTGCTTACAGAAAATCTCTCAAAACTGATCTTATGGATCAAATCTATTGAAATCTTTTTTGAGTCTCAGTTGAACTTTCCTTGATTTCCCTAAACAAACGATTCCTTCCGTTAATTGCATCGCTTTTATGCAGCTCGGGAAAAGAATCTAATTTGGAAATTACCGAAGATTTATTGCACTAATTATTTAATTATGTAGGGAACACTGTTCTTTTTCATAGGCATGTACCATGTAATACCGACTCAATTGAGAATTTACAACTTAAATCGGTTAGCATTTACGCACATTTTTCTTCCGATCATAATCTTGCCTTGTGCCATTCAAAACTTATTTATTGAGCAAATTTTTAGCTGCAAATTGTATCAGCGCGAGCAACGCTTAATTACACAAAAAACGTTTAATCTAAACGCCATAAGCGATCATCGAGCAAGCCTGAGCTAGAAATACTCTAGCATACAAAATAAACGGACACCATATATTTCACTTTCATCTATAAGAATACTTTACAAGGGAAGAATATCAACAACTTGAATAATATACGATTTATACGATAATTCATACTCACTTTGGTGTTTCAAAACAAAATTTTTGCCTATATATATATAAACAAATGTAAAGTATTTATAATTTTGCGACAATTTCGTCTCACGCCTGCGTCGATTATGTTCTTTATGCCGCGAACAAATAGTGAAATTATTGTGAAAAAAATTTTTTAAGAAGTAAAAATATTAATTGTTATGCACCACGTTTTGCTTCCACGATAATCCAGGCCGGTTCCCGTTCTCTTCGGAATTGTGCCTCACGTGGATATGCTTGGACGTGCTCTTCTGCACAGCCTCCATCATGCACCTCTGCACCATCTCCGTGGACCGGTTCCTCTCCCTGAGGTGAGTGCACCTCTGCACCATCTCCGTGGACCGGTTCCTCTCCCTGAGGTGAGTGCACCTCTGCACCATCTCCGTGGACCGGTTCCTCTCCCTGAGGTGAGTGCACCTCTGCACCATCTCCGTGGACCGGTTCCTCTCCCTGAGGTGAGTGCACCTCTGCACCATATGACTCATGAGCTCCATATTAGGTCATTAAAAAGCTTTTGAAAAATACTAATTACTAACAACCATCATTTTTTTATATATTTTGAAAACTATTGCACAATATGGTAGTGAGTAGGATGTTAAAGAATAATGACACACTTAAGGACCTTTAAAAAATCATCCATATACTGTACATGCTTTTAAGGTGAAAAAGTAAACAAATTTTGCAGTGAGATTCTTCGTGCCCAGCATCAAAATAAATCCTACTCAGGATAACAATCGTGCTATCCTCAGTGACAGTCAACATCGATATCGTATCCTAAATTCTGGGAAATCCTTCAGAGATCAGCAAGAAAAATATTGCACAGATCCAAGCAGATTTTTTGCTGGATAAATTCTGTGTCAGCAACACGGCGGAGTTTCGATTCAGATTTAAACCTCAGTAAACATCGATTTCATTGGGAATTATTTCTTGCTGACGTTTGTACACACACTATTATTATTATGTTCATCATCGTTATCACTATTATTATTATTAATATTATTATTATTACTGTTATTATTATTGTATTTATTATCATTATCATTATTATTATTATTGCTACTACTATTATTGTTATAATCAGGGCGGATATATCTGTATTTCACGGCGCAAGTTTCGACATTTCTAAGGAAATTCGATGTTGCCGGAAGTTCTGCAGGCAGGACTAAAATATATGTGACATCCTTCCGAGCGTCTTGCAACGAATGCTTATAAAAAATGCAAAGGTTTTCGACAAATAAGTGGGATACATAGCGATGCTTTTAACTTTAAATTGGTAGGAAAAAACATTAGGAGCTTTTCGCTGGACATTTACCGCTTGTAATATATTAGATATACTCGTATATATACAAAAACAGATATACAAAGGACGTTTAAACACAAAGTCGAGCCGAATAATAAACATTCCGTAAATCAGTAAATCACGCATCTATTTTTTGGCAATATCGCTATAATCGTACTTAATAAAA
The DNA here is from genome assembly GCF_000764305.2 of Hyalella azteca. Taxonomy (NCBI): domain Eukaryota; kingdom Metazoa; phylum Arthropoda; class Malacostraca; order Amphipoda; family Hyalellidae; genus Hyalella; species Hyalella azteca. Next base: position 322,847 of record NW_025942000.1, on the reverse strand, counting down.
ATCACAGCAAACTTCGTGGTCTAGTTAATTATCTGTTCCGAAATAATCTTCGTAGAAGCCATACTAAAGAAACTTTATTACCCTGCAGATACCCAATGAAGTTTGGCCGCAACAAGACGTGTCGCCGAGTTCTTCTAAAACTCGTGCTGGTTTGGTGCTGTAGTTTGGCTTGTTCTCTCCCTCTCTCTCTGATGTACGCCACCGACTCCAAGACCACAATCGCGCACGGAACCTGTCAAATACCAGCGTCGCTGTTCCAAATAATAGGTTCCGTAATTTGCTTCTACATTCCCCTAACCATCATGATTGCCACGTATGCTCTGACGGTGCGCTTGCTGTCCTTCCAGAAGACAGAGCTCCTCAAGAGGAAAGGCGTCAAGGCAAGTAGGTTCGGCTCACAAAAGTCCGTTAAAAGAAAAAAATTCTCGTGTCGAGCTTCATGCATAGCAAGTGGAAGTGTCCGAGCCTCCACGGGTAGTTCTTTGAGTGATCTACACACCGATGACATGAGACAGAGGGAGATGTCAGAAGTTCTCGAAGAAACTGATGACATTCTCGTGGATGGGAAATCCCAGTTTGACAGAAGCAGTGTACAGCACTCGTTTGTCAGTAACCAATCTCCTGCTGGCATCAGGAAGGCACAAATAAAAACCAGGAATGTTTCGACCTCAAGTCGGTCTGATGACGATGTGCCGAGCGTTGAATTGACAGTTCTGCCTTCAAGTCACAGCGAAAAACTCCAGCCTGTGAAGTACACACACGTTAAAAAATTATGTGCACAAGACTCTCCAAAAATAGTGATCAGTTCTTCCAGTGGTCAAATCGATGCAATGCAATCCCCTGAATGTGAACGTCTTATAAAAACTGAGATGAATGCTATGCATATTTCCGAAAATTCTGAAATCCAAGAACCCGTTTTCTTGATGCACGAGGAAACATCCCCGACTACGAGCTGTTCAGTCAGCCCCAAACACTCCCCGAAGACCAGCATCAAATACAGGGAAGATTCTGAGAAAATTTGTGACCCAAGTGAAGTGACAGAAAGTTTTATGGGGAGGAGGAAGAGTCAAGAACGTAACGGGAACGCCGATAATCAATGCGACTCGTCGACCTTCAACGGCACCTCAGTTGCGGTGCCCTGCTCATGCGCTCCGAGGTCAGGGTAAAATGGCCACATTTTGCACTATATTTAAGTTCAATTTTATTTAATATTACAATCTACTATACATAGTATAATTTTAAATCATTAAATGAAGTAGATTGTGAATGAAATTTGAACTTCGCTATTAATGCGAAAATTTTTATTCTGTTTTAAAAAGAAATCGTTAGAAGTTACTTTTCATCTGAGAAACTATAACCGAAAGATTTTTGGAAAAAATATTCAAATAGTTATATACTTCATTATAACAGTTGATAATTGAATAAATATTTATTCATATTATATTTGTATAATACATAACTCATTCTAGCCTTGGCCGCTAGTGTGTGAAAGATTATAAAGTCGTCACTTATCATATTCCCCCAAAGGTATATCAAGTAATAAATTCTCATATCTAGAAAAAATAACTATTTTCTGTTTAGGTTTTTCTTGGAAGGGTTCGAGCGCGTGAGCGGCTCGACCGAGGGTCGCGATAACGAGGGTAGCGCTGCCTGCGCTCGTCCCTCACTGAGGGCATCTCCGAGCGAAGACAGCACCACCACCTGGAGCCGTTGTTCCCCTTGCTGTGGTGCCGGCAGTGACGAATGTAAGTATATTGCTTTTATTTATTATGAAATTATGAATAGGTTATGAGAAAACTATGATTAGCTTATGAGAAAATTATGACTAGGTTAGGGAGAAAACTATGACTAGGTTATGAGGAAGTTATGACTAGGTTATGAGGAAGTTATGACTAGGTTATTATGAAATTATGAATAAGTTACGATAAAATTATGATTATGTTATGAGAAAATTATGACTAGGTTATGAGAAAATTATGACCAGGCTATGAGAAAATTATGACTATGTTATGAGAAAATTATGACTAGGTTATGAGAAAATTATAACTAGGTTATGAGAATATTATGACAAGGTTATGAGAAAATTATGACTAGGTTATGAGAAAATTATGACTTGGTTACGAGAAAATTATGACCAGGTTATGAGAAAATTATGACTAGTTTATGAGAAAATTATGACTAGGTTTTGGGAATATTATGACCAGGCTATGAGAAAATTAAGACTAGTTAATAAGGATATTTATATAAGTATTTATTATACATTAGAGAATACATGACTATTTATTGTACAAATCACGCAACCTTTAATCGTATCATTATTTGGTAGCATTCGTTGGTGGGATTGTGCATGTTTGTAGCCTGGCGCAGAAACGTGTCCTGATATTTATTTCTGTACCTGAAAAAGTATTTATAGTAAGAGAATAGCAAGACATTGCAAAAATTAAAGGAAAAGAGTGGACCCAACATCAATATGTTGGGACCCAACATCAATAAGAGTGGACCCAACATCAACAGTTTGTATTGGTCAAGTGAGATAAATTTGTACTTTATATACGTATTCTTCCAATCCTTCCTATACTTTCCTTCAATCTTTTCCTCCAATTAAATTTTCAGGTCAAGGTAATATTCCGATTCTCAATTTAATGTCTTAATTGTCTTAATTTTATGCTGCCAATTTGATAATTTATAGCATACATTGGGTTACTACGATAAATGAAGTGAATGTATTGTCTGTTCAGGGACATTCTGGGGTCTGTTCAGGGTATTGTCTGTTCTACCACATTCACTATGAAATTTTAGAGAGAAATGCAACGAAAACTATTTGCCTGAATATTTTATTGCCGTATTGTAATATGAAATTAAAGCAAATGCTGAATTATATTGGGCAATACACTCCGATTTCCAGGGTCTTCATCAAATTATAAAAATTCATGTCAAAACTTGGCTTAACCGAGACTGGAAAAAACCTTCTACTTCAATATACTTATTCTTGCTCGGACTAGTTATCTTCTAGCATACATACAACCATAATTATAATATTATTCCATATATATTTGCATCCCATGACGTGTTTTTTTCATCAAATGCTCAATTTCTACAAACGTTTGCCAGAAGTTTTCCCTGAAGGCTCCCAAATGAGTTGACTTCGGCTGTTATTTCAGAGCTTGAATATTATTCCGTGAGGAACTCGCCTTCATTTGAATATGAATAATTAAGTGAGCTTCTTCTTCTCATAAAAGGAGAATTCTGCAGACATTTTACGCTCATCCAATAAGCAATGGAAAGCATGATGCTAATTTTCAAGTGGCGCGAAAAAATGAAACTACGTTTCAATGTTTTCTTCATGTTCTCCCTTATTTGCCATCGCAGCTAAAATTCATTGCATATACTGTATGTCCATCCTTCCCTCACTGTCTGTTTTCTTGTCATTACAGCAGCAATACGTTCTACATACGACTTGATAGAAGCACTTTATTCAAAGCGTGCTTTCTTATTCCTAAACTTTCACCTCACCCAGTAACTATCAAAGCCTAGTTTCAGGCGTCTGTAAATGATCAGACTTTAGCTCTGAGCATCCAAGCGAGCCTCATTACTATGCCGTGGCGCAAATTATGCCTTGTCTGAGGCACTCTGTACTAACAATAAGCTACATTTGCTACCGCCTTTGCAGTACATTGTCGTTTTTAGTTCTGTTTCTGGTCGAAAAAAGGCAATGCAAATCAATTTATAAGAAGCAACTCAATTTTTGTCAGTGTAACAGGCAGCTCTATCTCTTGTCCATGTAACAGGCAGCTCTGTTGCATGTCAATATAACAGACAGCTCTGTTTCTCTTCCATGTCACAGGCAGCTCTGTGTCCCTTCCATGTCACAGGCAGCTCTGTTCAGCTCTGTTTCTTTTCCATGTCACAGGCAGCTCTGTTTCTTTTCCATGTCACATGCAGTCCTGTTTCTCTTCCATGTCACAGGCAGCTATATTTTTCTCATTAATGTTTCATGTCAATCTGTATTTTTTGTAATACAACAGGCAGTGCAGACCTGGGCAGTCTCGAGTCGCCGTGGCAAGAGGAAAGTGTACGTCGCACGGCCACGGCTGAGATGGTGGCTAAGCTCGTGCAGAGGTGAGTGAAACGTTTCTGTTTTCATTCATTTATTTTTATTACATACATTTTGATTAAAGTTCATTCTTTACGTGTTCCGTTTTATATTCATTGGTTTTCCATTGCAAAAACATTTTATTCGTAGACTCGTTTATGCAGGTATTCGTATAAATCTTTATTTTATTTAATTTTTCCTTAACTTGATTATTCATCAGGTGATCGTCACTCTCATGAGAGACGATATGAGTGACGTCACATAGTTTTAGGAACGTTTTTTCCTTTGGAAAAGACACATTAAAAAAATGTTTAGACGCTCCAGCTTGACCATTTTTAAAACCTCCTCTGACACAACAACCCATTATTCATCGGCTCTACCTCGGGTGAGGGAGGATGCTCGCTAGTTTGCAGGATCTGTTGGTGGACCTGGTAAAAGGATATTCTCTCTCCAATGGGGACCTTGGATGTATATTTCATGGGGATGACACTTCATATGAGGTCATATTTCTGCCTTCCTAAACCATATGTCCTGTGAAGTTGTTTTTTTCTTTTCAACGCGCATTTGATGCCAGTTTCAATATGAAAAAATACATTTAAAATTCTGCATAATTTTTCCACCATGTGTATTACGTCAAATTTTTATGTCGGACAAATTGAACTCTTTCAGTTTTAAATGGAGTTTTAACAAGTTTTAATGATGCATGAATACAACTATTGAGCTATCGTTACGTTCGATGAAAGTGGTCGTGTGGATGAACATGTACAATAGCACACTTCAGCCTAATTAGCAAAACTATTAGGCAAATTTTAAATCCTACCACAGCTATTAATTAGGACAGAAATATTTCGCACAATTTACTAAGATTGAAATGAGGAAAGAAAAACAGGAATCAATCTTACCAGCCGTATTCGTGCACACAGCCCGCATGAGGCTCGTGAATGAACTACAAAGGTCATGGGGTTCACTTCACACACAGAAATGAGGCAAACATTGTCCGAATAGCAATGCTCTTTTCGGTCTTGTGTGAGTCATTCTGACCCATTATAGCTCGAAAAAATATAACTCAGTACTCACGGCAGTGAGTAACAGTCCTCACGCTAAACATTTGTTTAGCGTGAGGATAATATTAATGTTGAGAGCACTTTAGGCTTTTTAGGCACACTCTAAGTTTTTAGGCTTATATTCGTAGTCACGGTTAGAATAGTGCTGCTAAAGATTGATTCCCGCTTCCTAGCTGTGGCGAAGATCAGACAAAACTTGAGGTCACGGACAGACGGACAGACAGACGGACGGACGGACATGGCGAACACAATAGTGCATTTTTCGATAAATGAGAAAATGCGCTAAAAAGGAGTGTCAGTGCACCATACGAAAATTTTGTTACCATTTGGACGATTTTACTCAATAATTTTGTTGTGGAATGCAGATATCGGTAAAAGTTCGACATCGGTAAAAGTTCTCCCAACCTTGGACTGCTGAAACTTTACATACATATTAAAGTTTATGCAAAACTAGGGAACTGATTGTGACGTATACTGCAGAGAATGTTTTAGTTCCATTTGTTTACATGAAATTTATGTACCAAACAAATTTTGGCGTTAACTAAGAGCCATAGTTTAAATATTTCTTATATTTAATTAATTAAACTAATAAAAAATTAACCAAGCTTCTCATTGCAAGCAGAATTTTTTATCATCTTAAATATCATCAGTTTGTTCAGAGAGGAACGAAATGAACATTAGGATAGTATTTTATTAATATTACTATACTTTTAACATGCAAGTTCAGAAAACTGATGAAAATTGCTCTCAATTGATGTAGAGCTCACGTACACATACATTGTATAGTGCGCAGCAAGACAACGCTATGAAGCGTGCAATTCAAGGGCACATGTGTACTATACACATTAAAATGAACATTTGGCTGCACATCTGCTCATAATTTAGTATACTAGCAGTTTGTCTGGCGTTGCGCGGTCCTGCTATTCATACAAATTGGGAATCTTGTTATTCCGAATAATATCATTCGAGGAATCACCAATTTTAATAATAATAACATATCATTTTTATTATAAAGATTTTTATTTTACTCCTATCATAATTTCTGGTCCAATTTCTTCCTCCCTTTCCTTTCTTCCTCCTTTTCTTGTCCAATTTTTTCCTCCCTTTCCTTTTTTTCTCTCTTTCTGGTCTAATTTTTTCTTCCCTCCCCACGATATATGTAACCTATTACGTGCCCCAACAGATCCTTAAGCATTCGTGACGCCAAGCTTCAAATACACAATTGTTTAATAAAATATTAAATATATAAAAGATTATAGTGAAGTACGGCAGCATATTAACATATTTCCTGCTTAGAGTGTTCACCGATGGTGTTCATGGAGACGAGTTTGGTTTGTCGGTCCAACAGATGTTGTTAAATGGGTCGGTACAGGTGTTGGGCAGAACACTTGCTGTGGTCTGTGTGATAAACATTCTACATTAACCCTTTGAGGGCAACATTTGTTTAGCGTGAACATAAGATTTAATTTTGAGAGCACTCTAGGATTTTTAGGCACACTCTGAGTTTTTAGGCTCATATTCGTAGTCACGGTTAGAATAGTGCTGCTAAAGATTGGTTCCCGCTTCCTAGCTGTGGCGAAGATCAGACAAATCAAAGTTGAAGAGTTTGATGTTATGTAATTTAATTTTTCTAATTAATTTTTATCAAAATATGTTCAAAATAATTGAGAGATGAAACCAGTGGAGGAAATAAATGAATCAATTGCAAATTGGTAATTGTCTCGCTGCGATTTTCAAAACGAAGATATAAAAAAAATAAAAATTAATAAATGCATTTCTGTGTTCTATTCAGGATCTTGCATATGAAAGTCATATAAATTTTTTATCGTCAATCAGTAATAATAATTAACGACAGATACTCGAACTGTACTATCGGCAATTTTAGTATCGCTTTACTCTCTACGCTTTATGATCGAACAACGGAAAAGCGCTTTGTGAAAAAAAAAACACTCTGAAAAACACTCAAGTCTTCAGCGCGACGTTTACTTTTTTATTTAATGCTAGAAAAATTGTCACAATTTATTACTGACAAATTTAACCACAGAATTTTATCCTTGAAAGCTAATGCATGATCGATGCTCTCTAGTAAATGTCATTTATTAAATTACACATGGCGGCTTATGTACACGTGGTGGCAGATTTCTCGTCTGTGATTGGTGGATTTTGCTGGACATGTTGTCAAAGATTGGCTGACACGTTCAATCAGACGGAAAAAAATTTTCCTAATCTTTGCCTCGCCAATACGTGCGAGTTCAGCCATGTTTGCTGAACGTTCTTATCAAGGCACTCCAATGCTGGACACTTACCCCGTTAATGCCCAATTCACTTATATTCTGTCAAAGATTCTATATTTTTGGTCGGAAACTTGTTCAATGCTCGTGGTCGGGTAATTCATCATGAACGTTCACGTTACGATAACTAGTTTTATATTAAACAAGATTTATAGAAGATTAAATTTTATAAGATTAGCCCAAAGTGGAGTGAAACGAATTGCTTATTGTAGATAGTTTTTAGCAATAGAATGTTTTAGAAATAGAGATTTTAATGCTTATACTCAACAGTAGAAACCTGGAAAATTTGAATCCTAATTAAGGCTCATGCGAAACTAATATTTTATAATAATATATCCCTAAGATAAAATGTTTAACTTAGGTTCTAAAAAGTTCTGTTCAAGTATGTTACATAATTCACTTAAATTGGTGTCAAGATTTTTTTTTCCTTCTTTTGCTTCATATATTTACTTCTTGCCATTTAAGCATGATCCTCGAGCCGGAAAAAATTCGTTTCATAAATGATCATCCAAAGTTTGCATTATCATCAACAAATGAAGCTCCTAGCCACACAGAATCATCACTAATTGATGCACCTCATTTGCCTAATCATCACTAAACGATTCTCTAATGTGTGTAAAATAGTCATTAAATGGTGCAGATGGTATGCCTAATCATCACTAAATGATTCTCAAACGTGTGCAAAATTTTCATTAAAGTATGGTAATAAGTATGCATGACTTCATTGATAGTAAATCGACCCGGTACATGAGTGCTAGCAAAGGTACTAACCTCATCGTCATTCTCACCTCGCAATCGCAGATCCGGGCTCCCGGTAACAAGAGTCATACGCAAGTTCGGCACAAACTACAGCTCCGACTCTGGCAGTACATCTGCAACAAACACTAACACAAACAACACTCCTGTACACCATACTCTTCTCACGACCACCACACCACATCACCACCACCGACAACCATGTGTGGTGATGGAAGGCCGCAATGGAGGCAATGGATGTAATCCACCAGCTGATTCCATCGCCCGAGGAGTTCTCCCAACGCCAACCAAACTCTGGAGGTGCAAGTCTACAACGCCCTTGAAGATGGCGTCGTCCAAACGTCATGGGAGGAACATTAAGATGGAACAAAAAGCCACCAAGGTTTGATCCTGTGAAATACTGGCATCATAAACTGCTATAAGTGAACGCTTATCTTTAATTATCACAAGTGAACCAAAAATGTAAAGAGAATAATTAATCAGTTTCAGTTTTGGAGCGACAAATTTTCAATGACGATTTGATAAATTTAAAAACCCTTCTCGCGATTCAAATCTTGGTTAAGCTGAATTAAAAATTCGTAAATCTGCCACTCCAGACGGTACAGTCATGGAAGCTGAAATTAATATAGCGAAAGACAACTAAGTTTAGCTGTTTTCTATTATGTGAGAGAAGGTCCCTATTAACACATTTTATTATCAATTATTAAAAGTTGTGTTTCTCAAATAATTTAGCAAGTGTTTGTGCTGTTGCAGGTTCTAGGTGTGGTGTTCTTCACGTTTGTGGTGCTATGGTCACCATTCTTCATCATGAACGTCTTAACCGTCATCTGTCCAGCCTGTGCCAACTACATCCCGGGTGATGTCATGAGCTTTGTAACCTGGCTGGGCTACATCAGTTCTACAGTCAATCCTTTCTTCTACACGTTCTTCAACAAGACTTTCCGTGAAACTTTCTGGAAGATTGCTACGTGCAAGATGAAGCCTTTCAGAAAGTATCATAGGTATCACAGATAATGGGATATGCTGGTATTTAGAGTACCGATGATGAGTAACTAAAGTGAATGGATTCTTACATCATGGCTACTCGATTTGAATTTTTTGATATAATTTTTAACTCGATTTTTTGTTATAGATAATTTTTTGTCTATACTAATAACAATAACAATAACAGGCCCCAGAGACCAAACACACAGACTATCTTCTGGGTAATCATTTGAGCCGATTACTGAGAAACAAAAACCTGAAACATAATCTCAGATTTGCGCTATAATTTGTTGTGCCTAAATATATAGCGAGTTTTGTCCGAATAAATCATAAGAACAGGGTATTCAACTTCCAGAGTAATTTTGTACGCATGATTGATGCAATTACTCATATCATTAGTTTAATTAAATTTTATGCTAATCATGCATGAATTGAAAAGCAAAAAAATGCCTTGTAAGTTCAGCATGTCTTCATCGAAACCATTTTTAGTGAAGATACTGTTGAAATCCTTGATTGCCGCTAATTGTATAGGTAGCTAGTTAATAAAAATTGGCATTTTATTTCAGGCATCAATGTTCAAGGCATTTATTTCAGGTTCCCAAGCTCAGGAAATTTTCAGGTTCCGAGGTTCAGGGCATTTTATTTCAGGTTCCGAGGTTCAAGGCATTTTATTTCAGGTTCCGAGGTTCAAGGCATTTTATTTCATGTTCCGAGGTTCAGGACATTTATTTCAGGTTCCGAGGTTCAAGGCATTTTATTTCAGGTTCCGAGGTCCAGAACATTTTATTCCAGGTTCCGAGGTTCAGGACATTTAGTTCAGGTTCCGAGGTTCAAGGCATTTTATTTCAGGTTCCGAGGTTCAGGGCATTTTATTTCAGGTTCCGAGGTTCAAGGCATTTTATTTCAGGTTCCGAGGTTCAATGCATTTTATTTCAGGTTCCGAGGTTCAAGGCACTTTATTTCAGGTTCCGAGGTTCTGAGCATTTATTTCAGGTTCCGAGGTCCAGAGCATTTTATTTCAGGTTCCGGGGTTCAGGACATTTATTTCAGGTTTCGAGATCCAGAGCATTTTATTTCATGTTCCAATGTTCGGGGTATTTTATTTCCTGTTCCGAGGTTCAGGGCATTACTTTCAGGTTTCCATGTTCAGAGCATTTTATTTCATGTTCCAAGGTTCAGGGCATTTTTTCAGGTTCCAAGGTTCAGAGTATTTTATTTCAGGTTCCGAGGTTTAGGGCAATTTATTTCAGGTTCCGAGGATCAAGGTACTTATTTCAGGTTACGGGGTTCCACTAAAAAATTGTCCACTAAAAATTTATTCATAAATATTGATATTAGGAATGCGACTTCGAAATTAGAAGCAAGGTGAAATCGCTGTCAATTACATGTCACGTCTATTGTGGTAGTAAATGAAATATTCGCATCAATGTCCGTAGAGTAACTTATTTTCCCTGAATTTCAAAACCATTTATGCCACATGATCCCAGCTGTCGGAAGATTCTTTGAATTTTATAGTGGCCGGATAAGATGCTATTAAATATTTTTAAATAAAAAATAAAAACATTTATGAATCACCTTATGCAACGCGGATAAAATTCGATAAGCCTCGTATTGATTAAGATTATATTCCATTGAATTGAATTAACATTTCTCCAGTGCCAAATTGTGAATAAAAAGCAAAATTTCCCTGTGAGAAATATTTTTTCGCACGATTTTCTCCGTTTGTATTTATCAAGAGGTAAAGCATTAACTCAACTGTAAAGTAATAACATTGTAAAGCATTAACTGTAAAGCATTAACTGTAAAGCATTAACTGAACTATTTTTATGAGACACAATTTCTCTAGTGCGATAATACTTCTAAGCAACTAATGACGATTCACCCTGATTTAAATTACACCGAGAAATTAATTCCAGCTACATTACTACTTTCTATTCAAGAATTTAGTCAATTAATGCAAGTATTATTTGTATATGTTGAAGCTCTCACATTTTTTCTTTTTAATTGAATATATGCAACAAGTTGAAGATGAATACAATATCCACTACACTGTTTGAAATCACCGTGAAAAAACGGTCTCACCGGCGTTCTAGTGACCCGCCGCCCTGTGGAAATAAACCTTTTCGGCGATTTTTCAAATGTTTTACGGATTTCTAGCGTAAAATTTAAAATAAACCGGCGACACGGTGTTTTTTTTCACGCACTGGCCAGTCACAGAAATGCCGGTAATACCGTTCAATGGTGATTTTTCTAACAGTGTAGACGCGCTTTGAAGGTAACGTGACCGCTATCTATTGAACGTGAGGTAAGTTAGATATGAAAAATGTTGTGTAATATACCTATACGTTTCCTGAAAATGATGTCTTTCATTGTTGCTGACAGTGATGATGTCATCTAAAAATCTTTCACTCACTAAGATGCTGGACATGAGATGCTGGACTAGAGATTGCATACAGTCACCATGATTCAGATCATGATAAGCTATTAGAATACAATAATTTCTCAACACGACGCATTTATCGTGTGATTGTCGAGCATTTGTTCCTGATTAGGATCCCTTAATTCGGTGATGTTAGACTCATTAACTTAATTGCCGACATCAGATGCTGGGGATGCTGCACTCAGACAAATGTGTAAGAGTTTGTCCAAATATCAATGCACTTCCAGCACCTGTGTGGGTGGGTCATCGTGACCCAGTTTTGCCGTCTCAGTGGGTGTATCAGTGATACATGTAAACAATGTGTCGTTATGTGGACCATGTAACTCTTTCTTTTATTTGAGTGTCAAGCCTTCCATATAATAAATCAAAGGGATTCAACGCATGATAATTTGCTCTTCTTTTTAACTGCTTTTTCAAAGATTTTGCAGTTGAAATATTGAATTAAATAACTTAAATATTGTAAAAAATATTGAATATTAGCTTTGTCCGCTTAGTTTTTTGGTGAGAGCCAACTGACTTGGTTGAGGGGTTCATTTCATATTGTAGTTGTTGAATGCATATCAGCTTTAATGTTGATACCAGATGCCTGTATTAGAATGTTGGTTCGTCAATTATTACCTAATAGTATTTTTGAATACGATGAATGAATTTCGTAGAAGGAAATGTATTTTTTTTCTGCAATTTGAAAACTTTCCGAGCAGAAAATGGAAGGAGTCCGCAACTGTCAAAGAAACGAATCTCTTCAATTTCGCATAAACATTCGCTGTTGAATATTTAAAGCATTACCTAAACTTTTAAAAGAGATAACAGAATTAAATATTTAAAGCAATAACAGAGCCTTTATGAGAATTAATAGAATTCAATAGCTGGGGAGACAAACAGCACTGTGTTTGGATGCACATAAGATGGGTGATTTTCAGGAGGTTGGTTAGTTAACTTAAGTTTGGTCATGAATGCTATGCAAGTGATGATCTGAAGAAGCTTTCACTGGGTTGGATTTCATTTATTTTTTATGGTTAAGGTAAGTTCTCATATTGTTACTTTGTCGTTAATTCATTATTACTGAACATATTATGTTTCAACATATGCCTTAAAATGAGTATACTTTTATGCGGGTTAAGTTTGGGTCTACATTCCTACTTTTTACCAAAAAAGGTGTAATTTGCTTCAACCAATGACTTAGTTATTGATATATATACATGTTACGCGAATTTTATTTTCTTCGTGGAGAAATATGGTAGTAACGTTTAAGTGGAACTCCTATAAAGGAAAAGGCTAATTTTTTAATAAATAATGACTGCCATATAGGAGCACATTCTTGTGTTCAATGGGCCACAGTCATGGAAAAAACGAGTTTATTCAATTTCCTATCGTATCGTGGTTTCTTAAAAATTATGAATTATGGTCCATTGATCAGCGATATTTGGTGCTAGTGAGAATAAGGACGCCTGGGAAACATAGCATAGCTTAGTTACATTCAAGGTATTCAGTGAATTTCATTAAAATTTAATCATACAAACCAAATTCATTCAAAGGCCTTTAATCAGTTCAAGCAAACACAATCATTCAATTTATTCAATACAAGCACAAGGATTCAAAACAAGCGTAATTATACAGTGCATTGAATACAAACGCTATCTTTCAGTTCATTCATTACAGAAGCAATTATTTAATGCAAGCCAAAATATTCAACGCATGAAATTCAATGCACTCATTGAATCGGCAATCATTCGATGCTTTTAATTTAGGAACGCATTTATTGCCTTAGATTTAAATTGAAAAACATTTAATGCATTCAATTAAAGCTCGCATTCAATGCAATTAAGACATATAATGCACGTACAGTTCTTGTTGGTTTATCAAATTCTTGTAAATTCTGCTCCTAGAAAACCCGTTTTAATTAAGACTATAATGAAATGGGAGCGTTTTATTCACTCAAGTTGAATGGAAATCAAGATCACAATCACAGGTTGTCAATGGGTGTCATATATGCAACAAACAATGTGCGTCATATCGCAACAAACAAAGGGTGTCATATATGCAACAAACAATGTGTATCATATACGGAACAAACAATGTGCGTCATATCGCAACAAACAAAGGGTGTCATATATGCAACGAACAATGGGTGTCATATACGCAACAAACAATGTGTGTCATATACGCAACAAACAATGTGTGTCATATACGCAACAAACAATGTGTGTCATATACGCAACAAACAATGTGTGTCATATACGCAACAAACAATGTGTGTCATATACGCAACAAACAATATGTGTCAAATACGCAACAAGCAATAGTTGTGACAGAAACACAAAATTCCTCGGGAAAATCTTTTCGCTTTTTTCTATTTATTTCCATTTATCTTCCTTCAAATTTTCTGGAAAACAATGAATATTGATAATTCGTGAGGACTAAAAATTTAACAAATAAAAATCCAGAAATTGCATCTGTCAAAAAGGAAAAATACGTTTAGATTTTTTGGCGTGGTTTCCTGAATTTATGCGACACTAAAATTCTATCTGCGTGTTTTTTTCGGTGAAGACGTTCAGAAAATGAGGATTGTTCGACCGGATCGACTTGCAAATGTTAATATCTCTTTTCTCTATTATTTTTGTTTCATTAAAAGTCATCAATGACAAATTAAGTGATCATTTAAATGCTTTAAAATAAAGTAAACTTCTATTAAAAATGCAACAATTCCATAGTTGGTTGAAACTTAAACTAAAAATCTTATAGGCTAAATAACGAATATTTTAACGACAAACTCTAATGATTTAAATTTAATAGTTTTGTAGATTAGCGTTCCCAAATATCCTCTCATTTATCCCGACGTTCGTTAGAATGGCAGTCGCTACTGAAACCGTAGTTGGAAGCTGTCAAACACAGCCCCATAACTATCCATAACTTTGTCTTTCCATATTTTTTTCAATATTTCTATTCGTATATGTTTCTATAATTTTATCTATAATCATTTTCTACATTATTTCTATACTTTTTCAGTAATTATATCCATAATTTTGTCTATAATCTTTTTTAAAGTTATTACCATATTTATTTTCGTAATTGTTTCCATAATTCTGTCTATAATCATTTTCACAATTATTTCTATACTTCTTCCGCAATTTTGTCCAGAATTTTATCTATAATAATTTTAAAGTTTTTCAACAATTTTTTTGTTTCCAAAATTCTCGCCAAGTGCTTAGAGTTCTTCAATTACCAGCGCCCAAAGTTACTCAGGAGCTGAAATTCTCTGTAACTTTGGAGTACCAAGTCAATGTTCTGAAAAATTGCGGAATTGGAATAATTCTTCAAGTGCGAGGTTTTATTTATTTATTTATTATTATTTTTTTAATTTTGTCAATGCCCTTCCCATGCAGAATTTGCTGCATTACGACCATAGAATTCGAGTTTTCTTTAATTCCGCATCAACAATGAATTTTCACAGTTCATGGTTGGAAGTTGGCGCATGCCTATCACTGAAAGCCATTATTGATTTGTATTTCTTCATCAATTGAAGATGTAAGCGTAATTTCACTGATATCTCTCTTAATAAATTTTTCTTACACATTATTTCATATTTATTATATTTGCTAGACGCTTATTTCAATATTCTAATATCAGTAACATTATTGTTCGTAGATTATCTGATTTAATAGAACTTATTTACTGCACGCCATCTTTAGAGACTAAAAAAATTGTCTTCATTCGGTAAACTTGGTCGAGGAAGAAAATTCCCCTGGCTCCCCAGAACATAAAATTAGAAGTTAATTGTTTAAAAATAAGTAATTAATCACAATTAATTCACCAAATTAAAATTAATTTCAAAATATAATTATTCGGAAAAACCTTTTATGGAAGGCAAGAGCAGCAGGCTACACTGTTTGCTTCTAAAGCTTATTGTCTAATTTCTTTTATATTTAATACGAGCACTTTTATTTCACTCGCAATGTTATACAATGTAATGAAATTAAGGCGCGAGACGAGAGCTCATATATATTTTTAATCCTCTACCCGATGTCCGGCATTGCATCAAGAGTTGTCTGCAACTGTACCTAAAAACAAATATTCCTCTTCCTAACGTTATATATTGCATCAAAAGTTGTCTGCAACTGTACCTAAAAACAAATATTCCTCTTCCTAACGTTATATATTGCATCAAAAGTTGCCTGCAACTGTACCTAAAAACAAATATTCCTCTTCCTAACGTTATATATTGCATCAAAAGTTGTCTGCAACTGTACTTAAACAACAAAATATTCTTCTTCCAGCTACGTCTCATTTTGAATGATCGAAGAAATAAATTCTTAAGATCAGTCGCTCTATTTTCTCTTCTAAAATTACTGCTCTGATTAGAGGCTAAAGGCCGAGCAAATATCGGTGGCGACCATGACATGTGATAATCAAAACTGCATTACAGGGGAGACGGCGATGGAATTTTATATCAAAAGTACAAAGCTGAATGTGAACGGCCCGCGTCTACATTCAATATTTGGAGTCACTTTTTATTGTAGGAACAATTACTAATATTATTTAGTGAAATTGCAATGAAGATTTTACGAATAATTGTTGACCATTTTCCAAAATTTTGATGGAAAATTTTATTTAAGATTTTGCGTAATAATTAAATATTGTATATAAGGGCAGAAGGTGTTGATGGCATGGTGAAAACATGCATTATACATTTTATATATCATCCTTTTTGCTGCATGTTTGCAATAGTTTTTAGTACAATAAATACTCTCTATCAAGTCTCATTCAATTGGTAAATTTTATACTTTGTTAGATTATTTGTTTCGCTTGGTTTTGCCCTTCAAATGAAGTGATTCATGCAAATGTTGAACTGCTGAAACATAACCCAGATGTTGAACTAATGAAACAAAACCCAAATGAAAGATTTTATCAGCATTGAAGGTCTATTCCTCTTCAGTGGTGACGTGTACAATATTAGACAACAATGAAACTGTTGTCATCTATAAACTTTTTTTTTAAAGTTAATAAGATTAATGGACGTGGAAGAGTCGATAGTTGATATTTTTATTCAGAATTCAGCAGTCAAACTAAGCACCTTTACTGATAACTAATCAGCTAAACTAAGCACCTTTACTGATAACTCATCAGTCAAACTAAGCACCTTTACTGATAACTCATCAGCCCAAACTAAGCACCTTTACAGCTGTCTCTTATACACATCTAGATGTGTATAAGAGACAGCATTAAGATGGAACAAAAAGCCACCAAGGTTTGATCCTGTGAAATACTGGCATCATAAACTGCTATAAGTGAACGCTTATCTTTAATTATCACAAGTGAACCAAAAATGTAAAGAGAATAATTAATCAGTTTCAGTTTTGGAGCGACAAATTTTCAATGAAGATATGATAAATTTAAAACCCTTTTCGCGATTCAATTCTTGGTTAAACTGAATTAAAAATTCGTAAATCTAACACTTCATACGGTACAGTCATGGAAGCTGAAATTAATATAGCGAAAGACAACTAAGTTTATCTGTTTTCTATTATGTGAGAGTAGGTCACTATTAACACATTTTATTTTCAATTATTAAAAGTTGTGTATCTCAAATAATTTAGCAAGTATTTGTGCTGTTGCAGGTTCTAGGTGTGGTGTTCTTCACGTTTGTGGTGCTATGGTCACCATTCTTCATCATGAACGTCTTAACCGTCATCTGTCCAGCCTGTGCCAACTACATCCCGGGTGATGTCATGAGCTTTGTAACC